>NC_056558.1:36420639-36433751 GCF_013358625.1 Macadamia integrifolia | reverse complement strand
AAAGTTGCATGTGCACTCTCAAACCTAGTTTGTTTCAATTTTTCTTCCTCTTGAGTGCAAATGGAAATGAGCTCATTTAGGCTCCAATCGTCCTTCAGTGTAATGTAAGTAGATTGGATAACCTTATACTGACTAGGAAGGGTATTCAGTGCAATGTGTACAATATATTCTTCATCGATCTGTATTCCAAGATCCTTAAGTTTACCAGCATCAGTAGCTACACCCAAAATGTATTCTCTAACACTCCCACATCCATCATATCTTGTATTCATTAGCCTGGTCATCAATGTGGTTTTCTCAGCTTTCTTGTTGTGTTGAAATCTAGCTTTAATAGCATCCAAGAATTCTTTTGCAGTGTCTTTGATCTCTATGTTCCCACGTATAATTTCAGGAACTGCCTTTTTTAAAACCAGTATGCACTTTCTGTTTGCTTTAGTCCATTTCTTAAACTTGGTCCTTTTAGCACTTCTGCTCGAGTCTGTGAGAGGCTCAGGTTTAGGCTCCCTAAGTGCCAAGTCTAAGTCAAGAAGACCTAAATGCAATTCTAATTCCTCCACCCACTTTTGATAGTTGTTACCAGTAAGTATTGGGATGGAAGATACATAACTTGAGGGAATGGTCATCTTATTACAGCAGTAACAACAACACAATACATGCCAAATATCAAAATATAAATCATAATATAAAAGCATGTAATACCATCAATATATTTTAAATAAGAGTTACAACTAAAAATGTATCTCTATCCTTTGGGACAGGAATTAGTTGATGCTCTTATATTCTTCTTTTAACTGTGAAAACAACACTAACTTTGGAATTCAATCACCTTTGGGTAAAAGAACTCCAAATTCAATGTCCCTTTCTGAAATGTGGATGATTATCCTCAAACCTTGATGACATAACCTTTGGGAAAGTATCATCTTTACTGTTGGGGAAGATACAATCGAACTGAATGTACCACTTTGGTGGGTTTCACTCAGTTCTATCATATCTTTCCCATTGGAGATGTATATCTTTATGTTCAAAACATACATATAAATATGTCACTAGGACAACAATAACCATACAAAAGTCACAACCGCAACTACATTCATATCCTTTGGGCTAAGAATGCATTGGTCCTCTTGTAAATTCATATTTACTGTGAAAAGAACAATAACTTTTGAAATCCCCTCACCTTTGGGCTTAGGAACCTCTAGGTTACTGTCATTTTCTTAACTTTGGTAATATCACCTTTGGGCAAATGTCACCTACATTGCCACCCTGTGGAAAATCATGAAATAATAAGATGTACCACTTTGGTGGATTTCACCTCATCATTTCATGGTTTCCTAAAGCAAAATTACTTTGCAACTAAGAATGAGCGGAAGCTTACACCCTTTTCCATATTAACATATCTCAAAAAAAATTCTCAATTTCATAGTAACCAATAACATATATATTTTTCAAAGCATTGATTTATGCCATTTTGTTTCAATGATTGAAACTAAATACAACATAAAATTTTAAATAAACATGTCATATTAAAAATTAGATCATTAAATGTGGCCCGAAACAAGGAATCCAACGCAAAAAACAGATTTCAATTTGGCCTTAAAACGAACCTTTAAATGAAATTTAAAGTAGTTTAAATAAAAAACCCAAAAGGAACAAATTGAAACCAAATACAACATAAAATTTCAAACAAATATGTCATATTAAAAATTAGATCATTAAATGTGGCCCAAAACAAGAAATCCAACGCAAAAAACAGATTTCAATTTGGCCTTAAAACGAACCTTTAAATGAAATTTAAAGTAGTTTAAATAAAAACCCAAAATGAACAAAAACCAAACAAGCCTTTATTTTTTTTTTTTTTAAATCAATCCAAACCAACCGGTTCGGCCATATGAGTTCCGGGTCAAATTCGGGTCAATTGGTCAATGACCCGGTCAACCTCTGACCGAGTCAAATAGTGCACATGAGTTGACCCACTGTGTCGCCGGTTCAAATCGGTAGGGTTTCCGAGTTGAACCGGCGATGACTCGCCGCCTTTTTTTTATTTTTTTTTATTTTTCTCTCTCCTCCGGCAGCCGATTTCCGACGGCACGTGCCGACGCGTCCGGAGGTTTCCGGTGACTTTCGACATACCGTCGAGACCGTCTTCTCGTGATCTACAACTTTTGTGAAGAAAGTTTTCCCATACAGGATCTTTAAGTGATGGTAAAATTACGATTTTTATGATTTTCATGATTTTTAATCAAATCAGGTTTTAAGTAACAATCAAAATCCTCATGTATAAGAAAATTTCAATCGATTCTTGTCCCATGTGGTCTGCTCTGATACCACTTGTTAGAACTCCCTATGGGTTTGAGTTTGAAACCCTATTGAGGAAACCACACAGGAAAAACAAGAACACGAATCTAATAAAATTATGGAGGATCGATTTGTACCTTTCACCTAGTATGCTGAAGATGATTGATGTTGGTCACTCCCACTTCCGCTCTCTTGGCTTGGCTATGGATCTTCTACAGCCCCTTAAACCTCCTTGGTTCTCTCACTTTAGTGGTAAAGTGGGGAAGAGTGAATAATGGCTGTAGGGACCCAAAACCTAGTATTTATAATACTGTCCTGCACTCAAAACCCTAAACCACAATGGGTTGAGCCAGCATATCCCTAAGCTTGAGAGTGGACCGAACCGGTTCATGCAATTTGACTCTCACCCATTTAATCAACCCGAATATTTAATTTAACCCATAAATCCAACACTATGTTTATTGAGTTTTATGCAACTGGCTTGTTATTGAATTTTAACTCATTACGAGCTTTGATACAGAGGTTGAAATATGATTCGAAATTATGAAAATCTCACAAACCTACATTATTTGTAATTTTGTAGAACTTTGACATATGATATGTCTATTTTTCTTTTGACATTTGACTAACGAATGAGTGCACAATCCTGACCACCCTCTCACAAGAGGGGGGGTCGAAATGACTTAAAACCCCCCATTTGACACTTTCTAATCGGTTCCCCTCTTGCGGTGAAAACCTCCCCGAAAAGAATTCTCGCAAAATTACAAAGTTCACCAACCCCCCTATGGATAATTAATTATAAAAAAAGGTTGGCATGCCATTCGTGTGCTACACACAGTTGTTGCATCTATCTCTCCTTTTGAATTGACTCCCTACTAAGGTTTTAACACTCGAGATTGATTTCAACTGATATCAACCTGGATCTATATCGATTAGGATCGAATGGATTTATCTTTTTTTTTTTTTTTTTAAGAATTAGTATTTTAGACCATTTTACCCTTATACCCTACCAGTTGATCAGTATCAAACAATTAGGATCCGAGATTGATCTTGGCCGTTACCAATCTGATCCAAGTGATCTTGATTGATTTGATTCAATCCAACATTAAAAACTATGTTGTCTACCCCTCATGTATGATGCCATGTTCCACGCCCCATTGGTGTTGCCTATTAGTGTACGACACATTGGTGGCGTGCTTATCCCTCTCTCATTAATTATGAAGGGAATATTAAGTTAGGGGTTGGTGGGCTTGTACCTTGTATTGTGACCTGTCTAATTAAGAGAATAGTCGGTCTTGGTCGTGTTTTTAGGTTTTAATCAGACTTCTAATAATCCGCTAATCAGGTCTTAAACAAGCTAATTAAGCATCAAATAGGCATTTAAATAAGCTTAAATTATTTTAGATTTCAGAAATTTAATAAATCATAATAATTTAGAAAAGATTTTACACTTAATTACATTCAATAATTGATAAATTAATCAACATATATTTTATTCTACTAGAAAAAAAAAAAATATATATATATATACATAGAAACTATTAGACTAAGAGCCCGTTTGGTATCGTTTCTGTTCCAGAAACGTCGTTTCGTGTAAAAAACGAAAATTTCAGTTTCTGTGTCAAAATACAGTTTTTAAACGAAAAAATGGTGTTTCAAAATTTCAGATTTTTATCGGGAACTTTTTTTTTTTGTAAAATGGAACGAAACTGGGAAGACGGAACTCCAAAATGGAGTTCCGTCCAATCTCGTTTTTTCAGTTTTTTTTTTAACTTTTTGTTCCAAAAAAACAGAAACTGACCATAAGTGCGCCAAATAGAAGATTCCGTTTTTTCGTTCCAATAAAACGAAAAAACTCCAAAAATATTTTTTTAGAACGACACCAAACGAAACCTAAATGTGTTGGGTTGAGTCAGGTTTACAATGAATCGAACACCTTGTTAAACTTATACGATGCATATAAGGAACGATGGATTATAAAAAGACCGGTCCCAACTCCTAAACTTGTAAAAAATTCGTCTGCAATTCCGATCTCGTACAATTCCGTGAAATACCACCTTCAGGGGGTGACACGTGTATTGATACCAATGCAATGGTCCATATCTGATTTAAATGACTCTTCACTGATTTAAAGTTTTATTAGTTGTACCAGATCTGGACCATTGCATTGGTATCAATACACGTGTCACCCCCTAAAGGTGGTATTTCACGGAATTGTACGAGATTGGAATTGCAGACGATTTCAACCCCCTAAACTTGCTCTTCGGCTACTAGACCCCGTTTGGCAACTCTACATTTCAATGATTAAGGCTTTGTTTTAAAAATAAATAAATAAATAAATAAATAAACTTGACACGTTTAATTATCCGACTGATCACGATCTGACAGGTCTTATGTTACGCGCGCGAGCGTTGGAAAAGCTTTCACTTAACTCTCGATTACACTCGCAGGGGCATTTCGGGGTTCGCAATGTAAAAGCATTATGGGCCGTTAGTGTTGGACCGTTAGTTGAGCCCCACTTGGCCACTTGGCCACTTGCCACTCCATCCCAAAATTTGGCTTTTTAATTCCGCCGGCTACGGGAATGTAGAGAAGACCGTCATTGGATCCAGTGCCGTTTCAGATTTTAAAAATGCCCGTTACTGAAACTCACACACATACGCTTTTTAAATTAGCACCCAATGGAGACACATCTCAACTTAATAGGGCAAGGATTAAGTATTTCATCGGAAAAAAAAAAAAAAAAAAGACCAGGATTCTGTACTTTTGGCCCACAAATACATTCAAGCTGAAGAAAGAATCTCTTCTTCACGATCTCTTATCATGAAGATTTAAGAAACTTAATCTATGTTTGGCAGCCAAGCGAAAAAAAAGAAAAGAAAAAATAAATTAGAAAAAATAAATGAAATAGTGAAAAAAATAAAAAAAGCAATTAAAAGAGAAGGAAAGATAAGTTTTTGTATTTTTTCATATTTTCTTATGTTTTTGACAAAAAAATTTTAAGGAACAAAAGAAAACTTCACAATTTCTAAGGAAATTTTTGAAATTCAAAAACTGATTCTTTTCTTAGATTAGGACATGCCAAGCACAAAGATCTTTTTTTTTCTTTTCTTCTCTTGGTTACCAAACATGTTTTTTGGTGGCCAAGAAAAGAAAATTTGTACTTCTTTCTTAGTTTAAGAATTTCTCTTTGTGTCTAGCATGTCCTGATCCAAGAGAAGATTCAGTTTTTGAATTTTAAAATTTTCCTTGGGAATTGTGAAGTTTTATTTTGTTAAAAAAAAAAAATTTCATTGTCTAAAATACAAGAAAACATTAGAAAATACAAAAACTTTTATTTTCTTCTCTTATCTTCTAATGGTAATCAAACATATATACCTTTTTATTTTTTCTCACCATTTCTTTTTATTTTTTGTTCTCTTTTCTTTTCCTTTTTTTGGTAGATTCTTTTTTTCTTTTCCTTTGTTTTATTTTCTTCTTTTCCTTTGTTTTATTTTCTTCTCTTGGCTATCAAACATAGCCTTATTATTTGATACACTCAAATTAGTCATCCAGTGAAGCAAGAACACGTGGCATCCAAAGGAAGGGCACATGGCACACAATCAAGGGATATCTACTATGACCATAACTCCAGAGAACAGGAGGAGGGGGAGACTGAGTCATCCTCAACTAATAGAGGCCGCGAGGACTCTAACTACGTGAGGAGGAGAAGATACCGGGATGAGGAATATTCCCCACAAATGTAAGAAGACGTATCCCAATAGAACTAGGAAAATGGGTAATCCTATAAGATGGAACCCTAAAAGACAGAACGGGTAAGTTCACACCATTACTCCTGTGAAAACACTGTTCTATGAGGTCTATAACTTGGGCGTCAGATGACTAATCCTGGAGCCACTTCCGGGCCTCTACCTTCTATGCTTGTGCAAGATCGACACTCAGCCTCATCCAAGTGGAAATAAACTTTCCAATATTTATAAAGAAATGGGTTTTAATTTAAGTAGTGGATGAAGAGATTCCTTCGTCACACATCTTCTTTCTTAAGATGATATTAGCAGCAAGTTGAAGTCCTCTGATTCAACCGATACGATTCCAATTCTTAAAACCCTTTACTACTCAATTTGCTTCTTGAGACAATGGTCTGTGACGATACATTCCCATCCAAGGTTTCAACTCTTGCACACCCCTAGGCCTTGTTGGTCCTTCGCGATCAACCTTCCATGGCTCCTTGAAAGGGATTCACGTTCCACTGTTGCTCTTTTTAGTTTCAATTTTACATTTATGTTATAGCTTTCTTACATATTCCCATCGGGAGTGATTATCTACATCTTTAGCCTTTCCTAAGTTGCTTTATTATCAATAAGTAGGGTTTTATTTTCCATGGAACATACAAGAAAGATTGACTGATATCCTTGAAATTGGGGATTGGTTAATCAAAAAGCTTAGGCAGGACATTACATACAAATCTTTATGATCCGTTAGCTAGTGGCCGTCTTCTCAAATCTCATTTTCATTGGCAAAGATTTTAGAGTTGTTGCAAGTTATGTGGATTTTCAACATTTTTCAGGCCTTAGAGATATTGGCTTTGAGGAAAACCTATTCACGTGGAGCAATGGATGGGTACTCTGCTGTTAAAGGTTACCAAGTACAAGTTGTAAATAATGCCAATAATGACAATAAAATTATAAAATATTTCTCTAACAAAATTTTGTTGTAGGGAAGTGGGAGTTTTCCTGCTGCCCATATATGTCATTGACTCACTGTCCCCATCCACAACATGTACAGCTCCATTTATTTCAAAACATGAATAGTCAAATCTAACCTAACCAATCCGGTTGTTAAACAAAAAGAGCAAACAGCAAACAACAACCTAGTGCACAAGGCTCCCGCTATTGCAAAGTTTGAGAAAGGAAAGAGGAAGGGGAAGGGGAAGTGTATGCTCACGGTCAAATGACTTGACTCCCCTTTTTATTACTGTTTTACCTTTTCGTTTAGCTCCTACCCCGAACATAGCCTTAATTTTTTTTTTCTTGGGTAGAATAACTATTTGGCTTTAACATTGGATCATGGATTTCAAGGTAGAAATGGAATTAGGCGCAAGGGAAACAGGTTTCAGTGGGATTGAATCACTCTGACGATTCTGAAATTTTGGGTTGAAAAGGTGCACTCAGTAAGATTGCTTTGTTTAGAATTTGGGTTGAAAAGGTGCACTCATGGATTTCAAGGTAGAAATGGAATTAGGTGCAAGGGAAATATGTTTAGTGACATATATATTTCGGAAATTTCTACCCAAAAAGAAAAAAACATATTTGGGAAATAATTCCAAGTATGGGGATAAGATTAGGGACGGGGCTCCTCTATTGTGCAATAGAGGCAGCAGCCCAGATCCAATGCCCTGAAGCACCTCAAGGCACGTACTTATGTATCAGGTTTCATGTTGAGTGTCCCAACGCATTGGATCTGAGCTACTGCCTATATTACATAGTAAAAGAGTCGGATCCTAGGATCAGGCTATGGTCAAGAAGTCGCTTCCACGCACCATTCATGCTTGGATGGAATTCAGGCATTTTTGTTTTTAGGATTCTCAAAATCAATCCTATAGGTTGAAAAGGTGCACTCAAAGGTTGCTTTGTTTAGAATCTTCGGTACATAAGTGCCACAATCTCCAATATGGATTGGAGGTCACAATGTGAGTGTGTAAATTTCTAGGCATGTACATTTTCTCACTTCCCACCAATGGAACCCACATTCTGTCTCCTCATTAGACACCCACTACAAGTGAGACACTATACTCTAGCGTCATAGTGATCCTTCTCCCATTCTAGAATTAGCTGAATCAAAGAAGTCCGTTATCAGAATCCCAATCAAGCAGGACCTAATGGACCACCCTTTTGGTAGGGCACAACTCAACCCATTTTGAGTTGGTTAATTAGGCTGGCCTAGGTGATTGGGTTGAGTTTTAACATGAGTTTTCGCTGTTGATTTCTTATAAAGACTAGAAGTTGCAAGAATGACCAAATACAATAGACTTGAATAAGGAGCTTCATATTCTTTTGGCTTTTTAATATGTGGGGAGTAAGAATCATACCCGTGAATCCAACCCAATATGAAAACTTAAAGAGATATATCAAATATACTAAAATATGTGTTTATTAAATGCAATTAAGAACCAAGGGGGTAGTTGAGTTGGTAAGGGATCTTTGCCTCAAAAAATGTGATTCTGAGTTCGACTTATCTTACCTTGTTGAGGTCACTCACATGGGACATTTAGTACTTTTCACTGCTTTCAGATTCGCTAAACATGTAATAATTCAAAGAGTGTGTGCTTCATGTTGATATGGTTTTTGTTTTACTTTAACAAGCAAAGGTCCTATGACTTTTGTGTTAGGGTTCAACTTTAACAAGAAAAGGTCCTATAGGTCTTGCAATGGAGATCAGAGCACGTCTTCTTTTCTTTTGTATAAATAAATGAGATCCTTCACCCTTAGTTAAATACACAACGTGATAATGATGGTAGTAACAAAGCTATGCGCTATTGGGTCGACCTCAAGAACCCGTACTGTCGCCTATAATGTCTTCCCATTTCTCTCCTTTTCTTCTTTCTATCAAAGCAAGTCCTTTTTTTTTTTTTTCTTTTTTTCTTTTGATAAATAAATGAGACCTTTAGTATTATACACAACATGATAATTATGGTACTAAGAATCTAAACAATTGTAGGGGTCCACTCTATGAGCCTATGACTTGTACTATTTGGATTTTTATTTTCTTGGTTAAATTTTTTGATATTTTTTTCTTCCTATATGTTCCACAAAAAGCAACTCCATGCCCATTCACAACCAAAAGTTCTCTGGATTATGTAACTAGATGGTGATCATCCAACTCCAATACGAATGCATCCTATCAAATGTGACTCGAGGTAGTAACTTAATCTTTCTATGGGGTGAAAATTTCTAAACATATGTTTTCAAACAATGCTTTAGAATTTTGATATTTGGGTCTAAATATATATTTTCATAATTTATTATTAGTTCAAAGTTTGAAAGCATTTTATGAAGATTTATGAAGACTATGTTTGGTTGCAATGAAAATTTAAAGGGAAAAAAAGTGACATTATCATACTTAAAAAATATATTTTTTTAATCATTGGCCCATGGATTGTATAACTACTTATATTTCTTACATATTTAGTAATGATACGTTTTACATGTAATTTTTATTTTACATTTTATAATAAAGGGTTTTGATTGTAAAGTAAAGAAAAATTTAATAACCAAATATGACATGATTTGGAGTTAGTACCTCTCACATGGAATAATGATTACTAAAGTTTCTATTATAAGTATGAAAATTTCACTTCTCTTATTCCCTCCAATTCCCCCTTGGAGATAACATAGAAGATATTTCAATTATTAAATTTTCTTTTATATTTCGCTTTCGATTGTTCTTTTTAATGACGGAATTAGTCATGTGTCAATTAAAGAATTGAATTATCAACAAGAAAAAATATGATTTTTCCCTCTCCACCTCCCCCCCCCCAAATTGATATTTTTCTATAACAATGTGTATTATAACAACACATACAAAAAAAATACAGTATAAATTTTATTAGCTAATTACAAGTTTAAAAGTACAGCACTTAAATAATACATTAGAGTGGAATTGTAAACATCAACTTTGCAGACATATGATATTATCAAAATAAAAATGTAGAAAAACACACAAATAGGGTTCAAATTTTAAAAATATAACATACACAATAACATTTAAAAGTTATAAAAAATGGGATGGGAGGCAAAACCCAGAAGACATCACTCATAACTCAAAACAAATGAAAATTTCTTAATTCATGTATGGTTGAATCTAAGGCTGGAATTTGACAAATGGTATACCCAGATTTTCCCCTATCTATCTATCAGTCGAATTCCCTCACTATTCTACAATGTGGAAATTTTTTTTAGAGCATCAAGGAAGATTATCTTGTTGGGCCAATGCACTAATATACGACTACCCAAGTGAACACCTAGGTTGACCCACAATTCATAAATTTTGGATCTTCTTTAAGATAGTTTTACTAATTGTGTTCAATAAACCCTAGGGGGATTTCGGAAGGTTTTAAAAATTACGGAAGATGGTATTTCTTCTTGTCCAAAATATACATTCCATCATTGCGTGAACATCTCTAAGGTGACAAAATGGGGTATTTGTATTGGTCAATAATGAACTTATAAAAAATTTGTTCCATTGATTCTACCTTAAGTAGTTTTAGGGTATTCAATCCATCATATGGTAAGGCCTAGAGTTACCAGATGATAGACAAGTGCAAATATTCTTAGGCTATGTTTGGTTGTTAAGAAAAAAAAATAAAATAAAAGAGAAGAAAAGAAAAAAATTGAATTTGAGGAGAGAGGTAGACACATAAATCAATCATTGCATGATTATAGAAAAAAAATAATGATGATGCAATGATTGATTAATGTGTTTATCTCTCTCCTCAATTTTATTTTATTTTTAATTTTTTTTTCTTTTCAATTTTTGACAACCAAACATAACCTTAGGGGATACAAGTCTTAAACAAGTTCACAATTCATAGGGATAATAGAGGAATAACAATACTAACAACTATTTGTAAGGAGAGAGAATACCTTCCCTATGAAAGTAGGGACAAGAAGAATCTTTTCCTCTCAAGAGGGAGGGTGAGATTTTTCAACTGTACCTCTTAACTCTCCCCTCCACCTCTATCTATAGTTGTTTCTTCATAAAGTCTCATGAATTTAAAGAATTAAAGCCTCATGAATTCTAAGAGTTAAATCCCTGAATTAAGAGTGAAAAACTAATAAGTTCAATGAACAAAAGTCTCATGAATTCAAGGAGTTAAAGCATCATGAATTCAATGAATTAAAACCTCATGAATATGAGGAATTAAAGCCTAATGAATTCAGTGAATTAAAGTCATTTTTAATTTCTGTCTTATCATAATTTCTTTGTCTTGTTAAATGAGTAAAGGATCCCACTGGGGTAGTGCACCTAAGTATCTTAATGTGTGCTTATCTTTATTTCTCAAATAGAGTATGGGGAAAGGAAAGTTCTTTGATTGTACAGTTCTTGTGCCGAGACGTAGAGGGTGCAACATGATGCCCCCACCCCTGTGAAACCCAAAAAAACCCAACCCCCTTTGATGCTCATGTATGCCTACTCATTGGCCTATGTGTTGGCGCAAGGCCACACAACTAGGGAGCATTCTTTTACCTATAAATAATTTACACACAAAAACACTTAAAAGTATCGAGATATAAAGCCTGCTTTGCTATTTCATGCGCAAGATATTAATAAATTTGTTTTATACCAAAAGGAAATAAAAACAAAAAAAAACAAAAGTATATTATAATGCTTATGCCCCAAAAAAATAAATTAATTAAAATAAACTCCTTCACTTTGTATTATTATATAATACACCTAAAGATGTGAAAATAATTATTATCACTATCCTCTTCTATCAAAATTTCTTATACAGAGAATCTAAATCATTGATTGGATATAAAAATCAAATTCAAAATGTTTATAAAATATTTATTATATTTAATAATATTTTTTAATTATTCAATAAACTATTTACGAAGCATGCAATTGGATCTGGAATTTCACTAAATTATTAACAAATATTCTCTCTCTTGATATTCACCTTGTATGGGAAATAAATTAATTGTCGACCATCTTTTTTGTCCACAAATAAAATACCATAAATCCATTACACTAATATACAGCAGGGGAGGTATCGATTGTTAGTATAGCAAAACCCTCAATGTTTAATTGCAATGATAAGAAACTCTTAAATCTAAGGACAATCTTGTCTCTAACACAACAGACAGTAATCCATTCAAAATTCTCGAACAATTTAAATCAATATATAAACATATATATACCCACACTTGTATCTAAAATCTTACTGATAACTTGGAACATGCAGTATGAAAGCAATTTAAACAAAAGACAAAGTTTTGTCTTTAATTAGTTATGAATTTGAGAAGAGCCTACCACCCAATAATATCATGCAATTTAATTACATTTACTATTAAATTGAATTTGATAGGTTTACCAATTATGACAAGTAAATGGTATGAATCTACTTGTTTCGAATTTGAGATAAAAACTAGTGTTTCTCAGTCCAATTTGGATTAATGGAAGGTGCATAGCAAAACGATTAGCACATTGGAGCTTTCTGACATTCACATGATTAAATCGCCTTGTTTTCTCACGAAGAGATAGAGGACAATTTTGGGATTTTAAACACTTAATATGTATCATATTAGACTATAGCTACAAGAAAGGGGGCAAGAAAGGGTGTGAAAGGTGATGGGAGGACTAAGAAGAGGGGTCAAAGGAATCCGGTTTCTCTTCAATTATTGGGCACCTAAGGTGTTATCCGATCGTGGAAAAGATTCAAAGGCTTATTCAACACATGGGCATACACCCTTAAGTCTTTCTATCGTTGGATGACTCCTTGGACAGCCTAGTAATTTAAGAGAATCTTTTCCCTCTTATAGTACAAGGCGAAAATAGAAAAAACAAACCAATAACATCTTAAGAGCGTACACTTTATCGGCAAGAGAATAACTATCAGAGCCAGCAGTTGTCGTCATCAAAGATACTTTTAGTATTACACTAATTGCTCACCGAGCCTCATTAAAGAAATCTAATAAAATTGAATATTCATTGTCTTTTTTTTTTTTTTTTTTTTAAATAGTCTCACCACCTTTACTCTCCGAGCCTCATTAAAGAAATCTAATAAAATTGAATACAATTGAATATTCATTGTCTTT
>NC_056558.1:36409889-36420619 GCF_013358625.1 Macadamia integrifolia | reverse complement strand
CTCTCTCTCTCTCTCTCTCTCTCTCTCTCTCTCTCTCTCTCTCTCTCTCTCTCTCAAGTATACTAAAATAGAAGAAGAGATGGAACTAAACCCACCTGCAACAGTAGGGAAGAAGCTATGGAACTATATAAGCATAGTGTTCTTCATGCAGAGAAAAGGCATCTCGAAGAGGAAAATCATGATGGACCTTCACCTGATGATGAAACGTGGCAAGATCGCAGCGAAGGCGATTGAAAACCTCATATTCCACTACCATTCCAACTTCAGTTGCCGATTGCACGATCCGAATCTTTCCTTCATCGTACCTCGTGAGTACGAGTTTAGCTGCAGCAATAGCCCCGCCTACCCTTCCTCTTCTTCTTCTTCTTACTTTCCCTTCCACGTCAGCAAGCGCAAGACTTCCCAGAGCCACTCTCACCGTTACTTCTCAACTATGTACCCGACGGCCACTGATGACGACCTAACAGCCGTCGATGCGGTGCAAAAGTGCTGGAGATGTTGGACGTTCAAGACATAACGGAGGACTCTCCCATACCGTCACCGTTTCTTGGGTTCGGAAGGAGTCCGATGGTGAGGCAGTTGAGGGTAACGGACTGGCCTTTTCCGTTAACGAATGCTGACGAGGCCAGCCACGTGGATACGGCTGCTGAAGAGTTTATTCAGGAGTTCTACAAGAGGCTTAAGGGGGAATGTCAATGATATCGACCTGGTTGAATCACTGCTGTCGTCTGATCTAAATTAAGATCACCCAATCCAACGGCCAACCCCGAGACTGCTATGTCTTTGAACAGAAGTTAGAAACTAGAATTGATCAACATTGAATAGGATTGGATAATTGTGAAAACGTACTGTTAGGGAGACCAGTGATGGCCTATTAATTATTATTATTTTAAGTTTTGGAGAAAGTTCTTCTAAGCCTATGAGGGTAGCTGACCAATTATAGATGTGACGAGTTATGTGTTAATGGTGGCCATTAGGTAGATTGGATTTTAGGACCTAAATCAATCAAATAATATTTCACATATTGGCATTCATCTTTGTATTTTCAAAGTTTTATTATGTTACTTGACAAATTTAATTCAATAGATAGGTTCAGGACCTTGAGATTTATCTATCCATAAAATTTAAATTCATCCGATCTTTGATATGGTAAAAACCTAGACTGATTTGACAAATTTATCAAGATGACCCGTTTTGAGTAATTTTTTTTTTTTTTTTTAATGAATTCCTAACTCATATAGATTGGAAATAACAAGGTGTAGTTAATATTTTCCCGTTGCAAGACTAAAGAATAATAATAATTTAATGTCCATCAAGAAGAGCAATAGTAATTTAATGTCTATGAAGTTGTCTTTAAATAAAGCAAGAGAAAATTAAAGGTTTTCCGAGCCATCAGGGGAGGGTATGCTAGTATCCATTCGCTATCACATGAAATTACCTCCTTGTGAGCCTTTCCATATACGAAACTATATATTCAATCACATCTCATTTTTGTACTAGTCTATGTGGCTTGTAGTTACTGTTTTTCTCCCTATTTGCTAAAAGAATAAGTACGGGTATGATTGGTAAACAACTTCTTTGTTTTTTTGGTAGGAAAATCTAAGTGAGATAGACGAATACATGTTGCTAGATGTATATATTTGCTAAAGCTCTGTTTGGTTTGATTTCTATCTGTATTTATTTGACTTATTTCTATTTTCCAAGTGTTTGGTATAATTTATAGCACTTATTTCTATTTACAATAAATTATAATAAATCACAAATCACAAATTACTCTCAAGTTATTTGTGATTTGTGACAACAAATCATTTATGTTGATTTTTTCTACCAAAAAAAAAAAAATGAGCATGTGTGTTGAACTACTCAAAATCAATGGTAAATAGGTAACTTCAGTATATTTTATACATTTTCAATTAAAAAAACCCCAAATCCTATCATCTGCTCTCTAGCCCGAAGCTCAAAGTTGAAGGTGAAAACTGAAACCTATTTTCTCAATATATTATCTATTTTATAAATAGTAATAAACGAATACTATTTGTGGTCCATAATTTATTGTCACAAATAATTTCTAAAAAATAGTTAATAAATACAAATTGAAATCATACGAAAGAGAACCTAAGCTAATAATCCGGCCAATACGATCTAACTTTCATTTAAGCCTATTCCACTAAAGTTTAGATTATGAAATTAGGTGCAAGGGAAACATGTTTCCGTGGGATTTGGTTGCAAATTTTGAAAATAATTCAAAATTTATTGATATAATTAGGCTGATTTTAGTATTTGACTTAGGGGATATTTGGGGAAGAAGCTTCTAATTGCCCCCAAATTATTCACAAGAAGTGTTTCCAAACACGATTTATGTTTAGATGAGATTCAGACACTTTTTTTTTTTTAGATTCTGTAAATCCAATTTATGGGTTGAAAAGTTCCACCCAATAAGATTTTTTTGTTTAGAATCTTCGGTAAAGTGCCAAAATAATGTGGGGTGAGATCACTTCTCACGTTTCTCATAGTAACGATTATAACTAAAATATGGGTGAAACAACGTTATCGGTCTGGTGTTCGATCCCCATACCTAAACACAACGTCTTATTTTCAGGGGCTGTGAAAAGATGTCCCTACCCCTTGAAAACTTGAGAATATGTCTATGTATGAGGAAAGAAAGCAAACGGTAGCATTCCTCCTCCCACAAAATATTCTTATGAAACAACTCTTGAATCCATGATCCTAAAGGATAGAGGGACCACCTTTAGTTTGCACTTCTTTTAGTTAGGCACAAACCCAATTTGAATTTGAATTTTTTGTTTTTTTCCCATGTTAGTCTGCTAAAGAATAAAGTTGCAATCAAATGAATTATCAAGTACAATGGACAGGAAGGACCTTCATATTCTTTTGGGTCTTTTATATGTGGGGAGTAAGGATCATACCAAACCCAATATGAAGACTTAAAGAGATCTATCAAATATATTAGAATTAATTATGGATGTTCAAAAGTTAAAAGTTGATCAAACTTTTATTATTAGATCGAGTTTTCCTTAGACTGCGGTAAATGAGAATTGCTTCATCACGTGGTCTCACGACCCCAAGATATAGGGGGCAAAGAAGGGATCACATTTAGATTGTCTCCTCGTTCAACCACCGATGCAAGAAAACTTTATCTTTTATTATTTAGGTTCGACTTTAATTTAGTTTAGTTTAGTAAAGAAAAGGTCTTTGCAATGGAGATCAAAGCAAGTCTTCATCTTTTTTCGATAAATGAACGAGAACCTTAGATTAATACACAACTTGATAATGATGGGCAGTAACGAAGGTATTTATACGCTATTGGGTCGACACCTATGAAGCCCCGCTGTCTCCTATATTTTGTCGTTCAAGTACGTGGTTCATGTTGATATGGCTTTTGTATTTGGATTAAGAGTCTAATAAGAAAGAAAAGGTCTTACAACTCTTGCATGCAGTGGAGATAAAAGCAATTCTTCTTTACTTTACTTTTCTTTTTTAATGAATGAAAATTATATTAACAAAGAGAAAGGGAACACGCCCAAAAAGGGTTACAGGTTAGAACAACAAAACACTCAAGCAGAAAGAAACAAATTGAAAACTACAATAAGGAGAACCAAATTACAAATAAACATTTCATCAAAAAAAAAACAAACAAACAGCCATAAGAGGCAACTAGGGTACTAAGGATAGGGAAATCTCAAGCTAAAGTAATATGATGTTTCAAATGGAATTGTTGGTCATGTGGAAGGTAGAAGTAATAATTTTATGTCAAAAGCGAGTATCAAGATGTGAAGACCCATAGGTACTTGAGCATCCTCTCCTTAATTGTTTTGAGTATGAATTCTATATAAGTCCCTAACAAATTGTATAAGTGTCAAATTGTGACCAAGCTAGGGTGTGGAACCAGGAGTGCCTCCAAGGAAGTCCAAGAAAATTTCGGATGCCCTTGCGTGAATAATAATAATATGAGCAAGTGTTATAACTCAAAATACAGTGTACTAACCTGTTGAATGTGATTTATGAATGCACCCAATTTTGGCATAATCTAACCATGGATATGTTGGATTTCAATTGATGCCCTATCCTAATCTAATTTTACAGCCAAGTCTTGTTGTGACAAAAGTTTTAATGGCAAGACTGATTGATGAAATCCTAATTTACTGCAGCTGACCATTTTTTGTTTACTGGTTTTTTTAGGTAAAAAAGAAACCTGAAAGATTGTGTGACTATGCGCCTAGACATATATAGAGGAGGGTAAAATGACCATCCTACCTCTCATTAAAAGCGAAAATTTTGTTTCAATTGGTGCTTCTGCATGTATTTTCACTGCCTTTGTGCTGGCATAGGAACCACACTGTCTAAAAAGCGGTGTGGACCACTTTGGGGTTTTGAAACCATGTCTGGTTTTTAAAATTGTGAATAGGACCAAATGGTAAAGGGTATTTACAGATGTACTCTTTTTGAGTTTGAGATGAAAACCAGTAATATTTCTTATCAAATGAGGAACAGTGGAAAAGATGCACAGCAACATGATTAACACATTGGATGTTTTCCGACATCCACAAGATTAAATTGCCTCGTTTGTGTAACAAAAAGATGAGGTACAATTTTGGGTTTTTATACACCAAATATCTCTAATCCACTCAAGCTTAAGACTGTTTAAACTTTAAACATAAAACCCTTCTACAAAAAAAAAAAATATGGCCCACTACCTTTATTTTGCAACCCTTGTTAAGTAACAGGGAGAGATATTGTGAAATCATGCACAGTCGTCGGATTAAGTGCGAGATGCACCTAGACCCTCATCCTCCATCCAACGGAACCTTTAGCCTTAAGTAATTTAATGAAGTTGAATATTCATTCCCTTCAAGCTAGGCCCTTATATACCCACTCAGCCCTCTCCATCTAAGCAACCAAAACCTGCTTCGCAGAATCTCTCTCTCTCTCTCTCTCTCTCTCTCTCTCTCGTCTTCAAACCTTAAATTATAGAGATGGAACCGAATTCACCTGCAGAAGTAACGAAGAAACTATGGAACCATGTACGCATAGTGTTCTTCATGCTGAGGAAAGGCGTCTCCAAGCGCAAACTAACGACGGACCTTCACCTCATGATGAAACGTGGCAAGATCGCAGGGAAGGCCATCGGGAACCTTATGTTCCACCACCACCACCACCACCACCACTCCAACTCCATCTGCCAATCGCACGATGCGAATCTTTCCTTCGTCGCACCTAGTGATTACGAGTTTAGCTGCAGCAACAGCCCCGCCTACCCTCCTTCCTTTCCGTCTTCTTCTTCTTCTTCTTCTTCTTTCTTTCCCTTCCACGTCAGCAAACGCAAGACCTCCCAGAACCACTTCTCATGTATGCACCCGACGGTCAAAGACGACGACATAACGGCCGTCAATGCGGTGCAGAAAATGCTGGAGATGTTGAACGACCATGACATAACGGAGGCGTCTCCCATACCGTCACCGTTTTTTGGGTTCGGAAAGAGTCCGATGGTGAGGCAGTTAAGGATAACGGACTCACCGTTTCCGTTAACGAATTCTGAAGAGAATAGCTACGTGGACAAAGCGGCTGAGGAGTTCATTCAGAAGTTCTATAACAACCTTAGGTTACAAAATAGGATGGCCGAGTAAAAATGCTTAAGATTTTGAGAGTTGAGATCGAAGAGAGTCGTCGGAGCTCCGGTCTCTTCCGGCGAGAGTTGTGATTTGGCTTTCGCCTCAAGTCTCTTTCGTTCTTTATCTATGACGTCTTTGATGTAAATTTCCGTTTTTTATTCTTTTTTCTTTCTTTGTGAAAAGGAAAAAAGAAAAGAAATACTTTATGAATTAGAATTACAGGTTTGACCTTTGAGAACTTTGAACTTAAATGTATACATCTTCTCAAACTCTCAAGTAGGTGAACTAGCTGAAGCTTTAGATCCATTCGCTCTGTAAATTTGGCGGCCTTTTGAAGTTGTTATGGAAGATTGTAGTTAAAAGAGATGGGTTTTGGGTTCAGTGGGTTCACGCTAGATATCTGAAAGAATATTTTATCTGGATCATAGACTTGGGGGCAGCTTCTTAAGATCAGCCCTTTAGGTTTGGGAGTTATTAGAAGTTGCATTGAAGATGGTGCTAATAATACTTTGTTATGGCTGGATATTGGCATTCTGAGTGGAGTTCTTCTTGTTTTTGGCAACCAGATTAGATATGTAATAGGAAGAAAATGAATAGATTCACGCAAGACACAAAGATTTAACATGGTTCACTCACCGATTTGATGTACTACGTCGACAGGTGAAGGTGAAGATAATTCACTATACGATGGAAGAAGGATTTCTGTGGAGATCTCTCGATAACATCCAAAGTCATGGCAAGAACTCTTGCTTAAAAACCCTAACACAAAAATCTCATTTCCTCTTGTTTCTCTCTCACACAAGACAAAAAAAATATATATAAATACTCTTTCAAGTCGGGTCGATTCATCAGGTCAGATCGCCACCAAAATATATCATAACAAGTCAATCTTTAAAACGAGTCAGGAATTCCAAACACATAAAAATATGATACAGGGTCCAATAGGATGGCTCGTATCTCTTCTATTCTCTCCAATGGTATTTGAACTCCAAGGTTGCTAATTCCTTAGATCTCCTTTATGATTAATGTAAGTCACAGTCAATTCCTAGAAGGCGCAATAGTTATGTTGATTTTGTCCAATGGACGTCCTCTTCATCCAATTGTTTTTCCTTAGTCCATGCCTCCTAAGATTTGGTTCATTCTAAAGGTGTTTTGTGTTCATTGGTGGTGGGAAGTGTGGTTAATTTAAGCATCAAATTTCCAGGCATAGCTTCATTGTCTGGCGAGGTTAACCACCTTCACTCCTCTTACTCAAACAGTGAGATGAATCGGCATATTGTAGTCATATATTTCTCCTCTCTTTAATGCATTATTTATTTGAACTCAAAACAAAAAGGCATTCTCCTTGTATAGTGTAGAGACACTACCCTTCAGACATACCTATCTAGAAGGGGATTAAGATAAGTGAGCCTCTATCAGGGAGAAATTTGAAAATAATCGTTACTGAAATCCGTCACTGTTTGCCCGATGTCTACCACATACATGCCAACGTCGGCAATGCTTTGGTCCACCTACATCCAATGTTGGCAATTCCTTACTCAATGACAGTTTCAGATTTTGACTCTTCAATTATATTCCAAGAAGAGTAGTGTAGAAGTTTTCTGGCTACCAAAAATTCTTCAGTTCCCTTGAATGGATGTAGGCATTTATTTCAATTTTTTCAGAAAAATAAATAAATAAAATTCCAATTATGTTAAATTTCTTGTATTCGTATGTGATTAGTTTTTAATTACTTTTTCGAGACTAATGTTTTAGCTTCTTGCACTTGTAGCTAGGTTTGCAATTTCCCATATTTGGTGGCTTCATCCACCTCCTTTCCTTTTAAATGTTTCTCATAACCAAAGATTTTACTCTGCTGTTTTTTTCTAATAGTATTTTTTTGTTATTTACAATAATAATAATAATCATAATAATACCAGATAACAGGATCGATCTAACTGAAATCTAGGGAAATAGGGATCTCCTGGTTCTATACGGTAAGAAGGACGAGATACGTGCAATACCTTACTTAGAACTAAATCGTGCTTGAATTAAAATAAACAAGTAAATAAAGAACAAGACCATGAACTCAAAATGAAATTGCTCAAAGAATAAAAAATTGTTTAATCGGATCTATTTTTCACAGTCGAGAGGCTTTACTGTAGGCTTCTCTATGAAGATAGAACAAGAAGCTGCTGTATGTAGATGCAGGAAGCTAATAATGCAATCAATATAATTTGAAATATAATTTGAGAAATTAAGGTTTACAATATTTGGAGATTTTGATCCAGAGTTCTTGAGTCTTTGGGTAGGCTTGGGTTAGAGGATTTGAGAAGAAGAATGTTGTTTGGTCTTTGAGGAGTCTTTGAGCTGTGGATAGCTAACCTTTGGAGGACGATCAGACTTGAGATGATCGGAGCCTGTTGTAGAAGTCCGGCGGAGCACTTGGAGATCTTGGAAGAACTTGAGAGGGATGAAGCATTCTTCTGCAGAGTTTCTCTCTCTAAGTTACAAGGTTTGGATGTATTTTTTCAAGTGGTTTGGGTAATGGGGTGATGCTCCTTTTATAATATAAGGAGGCTCATTTGGATTACATGTAGGTTTCCGGTGCATTTGGGTTTCATTTGATACTGTACCAAATTAGGTACTATTTGGAACTATGCACTTGTATTTTTATTTGAAGTGAACAGTTGCTGCCGACAGAAGGAGGAACTATTGGCGCCGAAAGTTGGATTTGTTGTTGTCCTTTGATTTTGAATCTTCAATGATCTTACCACGGCATTCCACGTGTCAGAGACACTGTTCTCCGTATTGGTTTGATCAAAATTTTTTATCCTATTTGTTTGAGCCAGATATTGGCCAGACTGTCCTTTAACCTGGGACAGTAACAGTACCTCCTTTCCTTAAAGGCCGTCCGAGGTTATTTGACTAGGTGATTTTACGACTGCACTAGTCGGCTAGTTTAAAACCATCCTAGCAGACGTTGGGGACCAAATCAGGGTTTGGTCGAAAAATACTTTGATTTTGTGGCTCCTCGAGACCTGCGAGAGGTCACTTCTTTGAATTTGCTTGAAGACAAGGCTTTAGAGCTGGCTCGCTCAAAGTCAAGGTCATCTTTATATGGATCCTGGCCATAGCACTGGGCTGGCATAGATCCTTTGATGGAGTTGAGACTGTAGGCACCATCACTGGAGCCTTCATCGTTATCTGAGTCGGAACCAAGCTCATCCAAACGGGCAAGAAGGGCGTCCTTCTCACTTTTGATACTTGATTTTGAGATACTTTGAAGGGTCGGAACTGGTTTGAGACCTGTGAGGCTTTTGATGAATGACGATTTTTCACATTTGGAGACGTCATAGTTGTCCCACCATTTGACGTTGAAGGTTCGGCAAAGGACCGGGGCAACCCAGTCAGGTGTCTGGAAATCATAAATTTGATATTTCCAGAAAAGTATCTATGCCAAGCGACAGTGGAGAAAGAACCGGAGGAGGTCAGGTTGGTGAGGATGTGGGGTTGAGTTTTGGCAAAATATTTGGAAGGAATCTTGTATTTGTGATGGGATGATCTCAATCATGGGACCATATTGATCTCACCATTTTGGAGACCAGAGGGGTGTTTGATTGTTGAATCTGTATTCAAAACAGAAGAACCAAGAATGGCGGTTAGTCCTGTTTTGGAAACAGAAGGCTTTGAACCAGGCTTCCTAGTAATCATAATATATATAGTTTTGTGGACTAAAAGTATTTGAAAAACTTCTTGTATTGAGGGGATGACTACCCCAGTCTTGGAGAGTGAGAATTTTACAAATGGTTACGGTAGTATGTGTAACCAAAGTTTGATCATTCCTGTCGTAGTTGAGTTTGAATCTGACAAAGTCAGTTTCTACGAGGATATACTCGTAAAATTCTTGGGTTTTTGCAGCCGAGGAGGAATGGTGATGCCATCCTTTGTAGAAAATTTGTTGTGCCAAATTGATGGGTGAGTCGGTAAATTTGAATAAGGATTCTTCAATGGTAAAGAGATCTTTTTTGCATGGTTTTTCATGATATTGGCTTTTGGATTTAGAACCTTGGGCTGTTTGGAGAGATTTGGCTTGAGTGGTTTGTAGGCTGGAGCTTGCCTTGTTTGTAGTTTGGAAGGGACTAGCTGCTGATAAAACCACAGCGTGGGAGTAGGGTTTATTTGAGGAAGCCAATTGGGACTGGCTTCTAGTGACTATTTGGTTTGAAGGGGCAGCAAAGGCACCGTAACTGGATTTGGTTCTAACAAGAGAATTTGAGGAGGTGGATTCCTTAGGGGGAGCCATCCTGATAAGGTTGATTTGTAGAGTCTGACCCTGAAGAAATTCACGGGTAAGAAAGTCAGGGACAGAATTGGATTCTCCTTTAATATATTCTATTTAAAATTCAAAAATTGATAATAAAGCTTGCCATCGGGCAAAATTTTGTTTTGATGCAAGATTTGAAACATCATTTTGTAAAACATATTTAGCTGCACTACAATTAACACGAACTAAGAATGGTTTATTCAATAATGCATTTTGAAATTTTTGTATGCAGAGAACAATTGATAAAATTTCTTTTTTAATGGTACTATAATTCTTTTGAGCAGAATTCCAGACACCAGAAGTGAATTGGACTAATTATTCTTTGTTATCGTTGGGAAGTTTTTATTTGAGAATTCCTCCGTACCCAATATCTGAGGCGTCGGTTTCAATAATTTTGAAAGCCTCAGGATTAGGGATAAACAGACAAGGAATTTTTTTTGACCAATTTTTTAATAGTTTGGGCGGTCGTAGTTTGGGCCGGGGACCAGGGAATTGGTTTCTTTTTAAGCCGAAGGTATAAAGGTTCGGCAATCTTACTAACTTGAGGAAGAAAATCACGAACGTAATTCAAACTTCCTAAGAACCTTTGTAATTGAGTTTTGTCAAGAATTTGATCAGGAAATTTTTCACTAAAAGTAGTGGCACGATCAACAGAGGTGAGGGTTCCTTTCTCGATCAGATGATCAAGGAATCTAACTTTGGTAAGAAAAAATTCCAATTTTCTTTTGGATAATACAAGACCATTTGTTTTTATAATTTACTAAAATGTTCTTAGATGTTTGAAGTGTTGTTCA
>NC_056558.1:36323476-36408767 GCF_013358625.1 Macadamia integrifolia | reverse complement strand
ATTTTTTTTTTTTTTTTTAGTGTCAATAATATCTCTAAATCATTCAAGCTTAAAGACTGTTTAAACATAAAACCCACAGATATATATCCAAAACCAAAGGACTTCGGTAACACAATAATTGTCCAAAAAAAAAACACCTTTGCTTTGCAACCATCGTTAAGAAGACAAAAGATTATATGTACGGCCGTGTATTGTGCACGGTCATATATCAAACCATTGAATGGACACGATCGCGTACATTGGTCCTTTGCCTCCATCCAGCGGTTTGATTCTTGACTGCCGTGCACCAAAACCTCTCCCCGTAAGGCCTTTATATACCCCCTGCCCTTTCTCCATCCAAGCAACCAAAACCTGCTTCGCAGAATCCCTCTCTGTCTCTCTCTCTCTCTCTCGCTCTCTCTCTCCTCTTATCTCTTTTCTCTCTCTAGAGATGGGACCGAATTCACCTGCAACAGTAACGAAGAAACTATGGAACTATGTACGCATAGTGCTCTTCATGCTGAGGAAAGGCGTCTCCAAGCGCAAACTAATGATGGACCTTCACCTCATGATGAAACGTGGCAAGTTCGTAGGGAAGGCCATCGGGAACCTTATGTTCCACCACCACCACCACCACTCCAACTCCATCTGCCAATCGCACGATGCGAATCTTACCTTCGTCGCACCTAGTGATTACGAGTTTAGCTGTAGTAACAGCCCCGCCTTCCCTCCCTCTTCCTCTTCTTCTTCTTCTTCTTTCTTCCCCTTCCACATCAGCAAACGCAAGACCTCCCAGAACCACTCTCACTCTCACTCTCACTCTCACCATTACTTCTCATGTATGCACCCGAGGGTCAATGACGACGACATAACCGCCGTCAATGCGGTGCAAAAAGTGCTGGAGATGTTGAACGATCATGACATAACGGAGGCGTCTCCCATACCGTCGCCGTTTTTTGGGTTCGGAAAGAGTCCGATGGTAAGGCAGTTAAGGATAACGGACTCACCGTTTCCGTTAACGAATTCTGACGAGGATAGCCACGTGGACAAAGCGGCTGAGGAGTTCATTCAGAAGTTCTATAACAACCTTAGGTTACAAAATAGTATGGACGAGTAAAAAAGCTTAAGATGTCGAGAGTTGAGACCGACGCGAGTCGTCGGAGTTCCGGTTTTTCCGGCGAGAGTTGTGGTTTGGGGTTTCGCTTCAGTCTCTTTCGTTCTTTGTCTCTGATGTTATTGTTCGTTGGAAACATAAATGTTTGATTTCAATTTCCGGTTTTTGTTCTTTTACTTTTTCTTTTGTGAAAAGGAAAAGGAAAAGAAATGTTCTCTATAAATATTTTCAGGGAATGGATATAGAGATTTGATCTTTCAGAACTTAAAAGTGAAATCAAGAGTGGGGACCCCGTAACGTTTTAGTTGGTGGTTTCGCGGTGGAGTTGTCAGTTCCGTAGAGAGTAAGGACAAAAGTCACGTGCCAATCACACGTAACAAATTTTGGGACGGTTTCAATCATTGAAGATGAACCCGGCCTGGTTTCTAGTTTAACTAAACCCGAGTTAGGACTTGAGATTATGTCTTAGGCTCTCAGGCTCTTAGCCAAAGCAAGAGGCCACGCATTTGTCAGAATCTCCCTTTTAGTTTCAACTCCCACTGGTTATGTATCTGGGTGGGTGCATGGGTCATGCATTTCATGGCCATGGGAGACAAAAAAGGGTTTCACAAAAAAGGGGTTTATCAATCAAATTTAATGACTGTTGCTAACTTCAACTGCTCTTCGTGAATGTCCAGTATCTTTTTACGCCAAATCATCGTTGAGGAGATGTTAGAAAATGACAGGAGAGCCTTCTCCAAAATCTGTGTGTAGTTTAGGGTCCGTTTGATAACATTTCAAGAAACGCGTTTCTGTCGTTTTTGTCTCCAGAAACAGTAGAAATGGAGTAAAAAGCGTTTGTTAAACTGTTCTGTTTCATTTATTTTCAGAAATAGAAATATAAATTTTTACTTATTTATGGTTCAAGAAACGACCCAGGCGAAACAAGTTCAACTTGTTTCGCCATTTCTAGAAACGACTTATGGCCATTCTTTCATTGGTTACTATCGACTTCTAAAAACATGACTTATCAAACGCCTTCAATTCCGTTTCTGTTTCTAGAAACGGAAATTTATGCTTCTGCCGTTTTTTGAAACAGAAACGGCAGAGACGTTATCCAACGGGCCCTTAGATGAGACCATGGTTGAAAAATCCCGTTTTTTTATTTTTTATTTTTTTATAGGAGTCAAATGAATCAAATCTAGTCAGAGAGTTTTTTTTACAAAAATATTTTTTTCTTCTTTACTTTTCTTTAAGTGAGGAGGGATTGTGTTTTCTTTTTTTTTTTTCTTTCTTTCTTTTTTTAGATAAATTACTCCATTGCAAAGAAAAGGAAAGGAGAATGGTGGGGTAGATATACAAAACTCAATCAACCATTTTACAAAAAACCAAACTCATGAGTTAGCTAAAGGGAAAAAGAAGCAACATACAAAAAGAACCTAACAATACCTCAAAACATCAATCCATCTTTGAAAGGCAGAAAAATCTCAACACCTAACTCCGAAGCCAAGCCACATGGATATCTTATAACAAGTTTCTACCTAACCTCTTCCCTTCAAGGGATGAGACTTCACATTTATCATGATCATCAAGCTTGCTACTTTTCCCAGTTATAAATAAGTTCATAAAATACAACATAAATAAATATTTTTAACTTTGGATAATTTAAATTCATATTTTTCTTTTTAGTTTAAATTATATGCTTTATCCATTTTTATGTTAAAGTAGTTAAAAGATTATTTTTCGCTTAACTATGCAAAATGTCCCTTGGAAAACAATTCATTGTAAGTTGCACTTGTAAAGCTTGGCTTAACATAATAAATAAAACCTATTGGTGTCATGCGTGTCATCCCTAGACCCAGGACCAAATTTCATCTTTATGATGAATTAAAATTTCCATCTTCAGCTGGGAAAGATTTACCATAGAGCAATCGGATGCACCACATGTGAAGCATCTCTCAAGAATATCAAATCTCAATGCATCTTGTACTATACATGGAAGCTATAAAGTGCTTTCTGTATATATTACAATCAGAAGATAAAATTTTGGATTACTATATGAGAAGATCAATGCTAATAGAAAAAGGTTTTTTCTCTTGATTTCTTACTAATTAAGAAACAAAATCAAGTATATGCTAATAGAAAAAGGTTTTTTCTTGCTATATATATATATATATATATATATATATTTTAAGTAAATAAACAAGTCTTACCGGTTGTTTTCTATTAAGGATTAATCTGTTTTTCACTTTGGCAGTTACATCAGAACTTGTAACCGGTCTTTTATACACTTCAATCTTATGTCGTTATTGGTTAATAGATGGAGCCGTTTTTGTAATAGAACTTTGCGTATTTAGACCAAAATCACCAAACGAAAATTTGAATTAATCAATTTTATTATATGTTAGGGGCAGTTGAGTAATATCAACTAACCTTCCCTTCTTAGGTTGGGCAGTTTTGTTCGACACAAAATGGGGTGTGATAACCGTTTCACTCTTTATAATGGCAGAAATTTCATCGTTACTGATACTTTCACGTATATTTTCATCGACTCTCAAAGTGATGCAAAGATCATGTTGGGTTTTTAGAAAACCCTCTCCCAAGCCAATTAATAATTTCTCTAGGAACTTGTAAGGATTCCTTATTGACCCCTTCTTTTCTAAGGAGGTCAAAGAGTTTGGCCCAATAAAGAAAACAAAGAACTCACTATTCATGAGCTATTGTTTATTTTTGTCAAAAGACATCTATCTAAACACCACAATGAAACTTTAATTTAAAAAGTATAATTTTTTTAAACAAAAAGCATTCTTACAAAGGACAAGCTTCAATTCGAAAGACAAACCCCAAAACTACAAAGAAAAGCAAAGAAAAAAACCTTCCAAGATAAACCTTAAAATAATATTCTAATATGAATTGTAAAGAAGAATGAGGAAAAGTCCAATTAAGCTTCGAATTTCCATACTAATTAATAATATGAACTTCATACTTTTATTTTTAGATAATATGTCCATTGGATCTTCCTATAATATTGTTCAAATGACATTCCACCCGTTGGCTATAAAGCCATGCACATTTTCTTATATAATTTTTTTATTTTATTTGGTAGTACTTTGGATCTAAGGCTATTGGAGTCATACATGGATTTGATAGTTCATAGTATTCAACGCTCTAAAATTTTTATCGAAGCATATAAATAATCAAATATTAATTTCTAAATATCCATCCATAAACTTACAAATAAAAATATCATCAAAAACTTTACAAAAAATCTCCATTATTAAGTATACCAATAAATTCAAAATTTCAAAACCCACGTTTCCAACACCAAATGTATGATTAAATACAAGTAATTGAATTGGGGCTTGACAATTCTAGTTCTAGTTAGTTCCAAACTCGTCTTTCGATTTTGAGACCACTGGGAGACATGTCCCACTTATTAATCGATTCTAAAATTTAGATTCAGACCAATAATTTAACGGGTGGATCAATTCTAATTCTCAGTGGACCTATATCGATTCGATTCCCCCTTTTGATCATAAATTGACAGAGCATGGCCCCATATGAAAATGAATCCCAAATATCTTCTCACAAGACATAAAACAATTTGTGAGTTAGGTTTTTATCTACATCTGGAATCAGATCAATGATTTTAACCTGTGAATATATACTTTATGGAGAAAAAGAAGCTTTACACTCTAGGTGTAGTTCCACTAGTCCTCAGGAGTTGTGTGTTAACAAATATCTTTAGTTCGAGTCTCCCTTATACGGGTTACGTGTAGCTGCATGTAACCGAACAGGTTCAAGGGCTCCTCATCAACATATGGAGAAAATGAAGTCTTCAAAAGATAGCATGGCGTCTATACCTAGACACATGAAATCGTTGGTGCAAAGGCCACGTTGTCTCCATATCCTTCTGTATGATGTCCCGTGGTATGCCTCTATTAATGTTGTTTATTAGATACCGACGGCATGCCTATCAATCCCCCTTTATTTAATCACATATTTAATCACAGTTCAAAACAATGATCTTGTCACGGAAGAACATAAATCCAAAAGTTTAGGAGAAAACCAACGTGTCTCTTTCTAAACTTTTAGCCCTTTTGTATGTCTCAATCTCAACTATGAACCTTAACAAATCTACATCACTTTTTCCTCCTAATCTTCTTGCCGTCGATCAAATCCGTGGCCAGAAGATAAGGGTTAGGATCATTTCACTTTTCATTAGAACTCTTTCCTTCGCTTCGAAGGTTTCTTCGGCGAATGACCAGTCCAATAATGGATGCCAATATATATATCACCCACCCCCCCAAGAACTCCACTAAGATTTAAAAGATTTTCCTTTTTCCTGCAAAAGAACAAGAAGACCTCTATATAACGTGTTAGATCCTGCAACTCTGCTTAAAAGTAAGAAGCTAAACTAAGAAAAGGAGGGTTTGGTTAACTCTCTCGTCAAGGTTTTGAGAGCAAAAAGCCGCTTTAATATATAGGGGAAGCAGCTTTCCGCCATTGTGGAATCGAAGGACCATATGTACCTTCTACATGTACGTTCATGCAATGCATGCATGGTCATACATGGTTCTTCTTCTTCTTTTTTTTTTTTTTTTTTTTTTGGATCCAGATTTCTCCAATGACTCTTCTTCCAACCAGATATTAGCATGTTGCTCAACACTTGAGGGCATGCAATTCTACGTCTATCTGTGTCTGATTGAAGATAGATTGGAAGGAAAGTCGTTGGATGGGATTCCAATCCAAGGATGTTAGGAGTAGGTTGTATATGATTATTGTTAATGTCAATTATACAATTGAAATCTTAGGTGTGCATGTATTAGTTGAAGAAAAGTTAGAGGGAAGTCTGGGTGTTACAGAAACACCAAGAATTACGAAAAATAAATAGACAATAATCCGCAAAAAGAGATTTAACGAGGTTCACACACGATGTCGTGTGCTACGTTCTCGGGCACATCATCCCAATCCATCTACTTCTATCACAGATCTTAGAAAATTTCTAATTCGAAATAAACAGAGAATCCCAATCCCGGGTGTTGGGGGTAGGTTGTACATGATTGTTGTTGTTATATCAACAACCATGCAATTGCTTGCATACCGGCTGGGCGTAGAATTCTTGGAAAGAAGAAAAGCCAGCTAGCAAACAAAGAAAACGACCTTAGTAAAAGAATTGGTGTTCGTCGTGGTTCAATTATTGAAAAGTCACTCTCATGCATTAAAGAAACTGAACAAGGGGAGAATTCCCTCTCTCTCTCTCTCTCTGGGGATATAGTTTGATGTTTTTCTGGCGTAGATTTGGTATCACCGATGACCCTGATCGTTCGATTGGGTTTAATTGGTCCTATAAGTTTAAGACTATGCACCCTTTTGATCCACTTAGGTAATCAAGCATCGTAGGTTGGGGGTATGGACATGTTCTTTTCGATGGAGTAGATATTAGTTTATAATTGGGCTCAAGGTAATCCAATTTTACGGTCCTTAAAAGGACCATAAATGGGTTAAATGGGTTTAAACAAAGTATCAGGTTATAAACAGTCAATTATCGATCCATCACATTCAAGCGACCATTGGACCACTATCTACCATTAGAAATATCTGATTATCAATCAATCGGTGCTTGGACCCATCACATTTAATGATCAATCAAGTCAGGGTACCAGTATGGGTCACACCCTACTGAAATTTTTTTTTTTTAATTTTTTTTTTTTTTTTTTTCTGGTCGGATTGTTGGGTCTTCTGTGTGTTAAATTGGACAAGTACCATGCATGATTGTTTAGTACAAAACATCCCACTAGTGCTATATGGAACCATCTTACACGCTTAGAACAAGGAGGTCAAAACCAGTGGCTTTTATGAGTTACCTTCAACCCTAGGTTAATTTCTTCTCCATCTATACACTCTAGAGAAGATTAAAGCAAGTCTAGATCTTAGAATAGTTGATATATAGATTTAGGCATCGTTTGATAATGTTTTTTCTATTTCTGTATCTAGAAACAGTAGAACGACTTTTCACATTTTCGAAAACAAAAATGAATCTTTTGGTGTTTGATAAACCTGTTTCTCAGAATGTTTTTTACAAACATAATGTCACTAAAAAATCTAATAGTATCATCAAATGTCAAAAAAAGAGAGAGGGTTCGGTTACTCCATTTTAGGTTTAAATAATTGAGAGATTTATTAGTACAACAGTCTTTTTTTTTTTCTCTCAAATTCGTTTCTAGAAACGATGAAACAAACCAAACTTGTTTCGTCAAAGTTTGGCATAATTTTTTATTTATGTTTTTAGAAACGAATGAAACGGAACAACTTTATTAAATATTTTTCTGTTGTTTCTCCGTTTCAGGGAATAAGAAAACGTAAAAATGATAGAAATGGAATGTTGTCAAACAGTGTCTTAGTAGATTGTAGAATCACATTTGAGGAGATTATCATGTGGGGGAAAGGATCCAGACTTGATTAAAGCCATTCAACTACTTTACAAGTGGCATTCTACAAATGAAGGATTTAATAAGGACTGTCTCCCATATTGGCCTAAATTAGAATGAATGCATGGTTTCATACTTTTTAAGTAAAAAGTAATCAAAAAAGCCATCATTTAATGGAGAAAATAAAAGGGCCTTGTACAGGAATAAAATCTTGCCTTCTCTTGCTTGAACTTTATATTGCAAATTAAAGGTACCTTTAGGGTTCATATTCAATCACGCGAATAGAGGTGGTGGGTTTTAATATTTAGATCGAGCATTAGTGGCCAAAAGGACTTTGTTAAAAACTTGAAATGTTGGATCAAAGTGAAAAAAAGGGAAAGGCGGTATCCTTTTTTTTTTTTTCTCAGCTTTGTAAGTCGCTAGTTGACAAGGGAAGCAAAAAAGGAGCCAAGTATACTTTAGATACGAATCCTTCATTTTTCAGGTAAGATGGACTACAGGCTGCCTCTTTAGTTCTCCTAGGGAAGATGTGTTCAACATTATAAGTAACAAAATAACAATAATGTTATGACCACTGAAAAACTTCTTGGGGCTTGCACAATAATAAGGAGAGGGGAGGAGAGAGAGAGAGATTTGTCATATCACGGCAGTCCTTCAACTAAGCATGTAAACTGACTACATACGGATGGGATGTGATTGGATTTGGATATTTTCTCACCAATATGGATTTAAATGTGAATCGAATCTAGATTTTCGATTATAGTTTACATCCTTGACTTGTGTAATTTGGATATTTCTCCCCCTCCCCCTCCCCCTCCCCCTAGATACAATTTGTACTTGATCCATGTCTCTAAGTTCTCTTGGCTCTTTTCCTTATCCTCTAGAACTTGTCTAAACTTCAAAAACCCTCAGAATCTAATTACCTAATTGTTTATTATGATTGATTATTTATTGGGGTCGAATAATTCAAATTCGGATCCAAATACCCTCTAATCTGATATTAATATGAATGCAAATCAAATTCGGAGTTTTGACTATCCGCTTAATGGGTTTGAAAGGCCTTTGGTGAAGGTGGTAGCGGTCTAGTCTAGACATGGGATGAAGTCCACCTTCACTTGTGCAACTAGAGTCGCAAAATGATGTTTGTAATTTACCGCTTAAGAAGAGAGAAGATAAATTGTTAGAGCCAAGGGTGGGGGTGGAGGGAATGAGATCATCTCCAACGTGTCAGTGCACCCTACGTGTATTTGATAGTGGGGAAGCACTTAGGGTGCATGCTCGGACACTGGAAGCCATTGAATGCACGCTGGCACACTGAAGGGGATTGTGGGTGGAGTGCGGCCTATAACAAGGCCAACACTTCTGCAGAACCCTGTCCAAACTTTCATAGAGAATTTGCATGCGAAAATGAGATACCTGATGTCGTCAAAGGCATTCCAATAGAGGCAATAATTCTAACCTCTAAGATTCTTATAAAAAGGGAAACCCTAGTAGGGGAGAGTATAGGTAAATGCATGCTAGCCAATGAATCTATGCCTGCGAATATGATGCTTACACCAAACTACCAGCCATCAGGGACTTAAGCACCTTTAGAAGGTACCAAATCCCAGACAGAGGGGCTGAGGAGAAACAATTAGATGAAGAGGCTTTCCACTGGACAAAATAATCATAACCAGCAGAATTGGGATCCAAATACCATTGGTGAGAATAGATCGAGAAGACAAGAGCCATCTTATCGAATCATGCATCATACTTAATCCGATTGCTAAAAGCAAGAAGAATTCCACTGGGATACCAATTATCCGACCATAACAGTGTATTATTAGGAGTTCGGATCAGGTGCTCGTGGGTTCTCGTACATCTCTTTTGCCGACACGTGTAGTCCATTCAAAATTACTATTGGGATTATCTACAATGTTGTTCTCTCTCTTCCAACTTCTCTCTCTCTCTTCCAACTTAAATGCCTCTTATTTCTTTTTTCGACCTAAATGCCATATATTGTCATTCTTTATATATAAAAAAACTATTTTTTATTTTTATTTAATTTAGTTGATTTACCACAATACTTACACAAAACGCTCTCTTCCGGTGTTGATCCGATACAACATCAATATTGATCTAATACGATAACAATTCGATCCAATCTGATACCAATTAATTGGATCAGTACTAAAACCCTACAAGGTTTCATATGAATGGTGATCCATTCGTCATAGGTTTCATATGAATGGAAAAAGATATCAAAAGGGTATTTTGGACTTGTACTAAAACCCTATAGATATTTGTGAACCCTAGGATGGTGGGTGAATTGTCCTCTATTAATGAGTAAGAATTTCTTCTTTTTCATTTTCTTTTATTTGGTTATTTTGTATTGGTATGGTAGAGACTGGTTCTAAGTGGATTTGAAAATAAAAATGTTAATGAAGAGAGAGAGAGAGAGAGAGAGAGAGAGAGAGAGAGAAGGCAAAAAGTATCCGTTAATTTTTATTGATTTCGGGTATCAGCTATTTTGTAGGATTAAAATAATAAAGGAATGTGAAATTATAATTAAAATGAAAAAAAAAAAACTTGGTAAATTCTAAGGAGAGAGGAGTGTGGATAAAATGAATATGAGAGAAAATAGAAAAAAATAGGTAGTTGGCCAAAAAAAGAAACCCAGGTTCTGAGGACTTGATCCAAACTCTATTGTTAGAACCATCACCGATACAACTTTTGATAACCCCAACAGCTAAAGGGTTGAGCTTCTTTGAGATATATAACACGACTCCATCAAACCCACAAACCCTTTGTTTTAATAACAATCTTCCATAACAACACAACTTTTGATAATCCCCAAAAGCTAAAGGGTCGAGCTTCTTTGAGATATACAGTATGAATCCACCAAACCCACAAACTCTCTGTTTTATTAACAATCTTCCACAACACAACTTTTGGTAATCCCCAAAAGCTAAAGGGTTGAGCTTCTTTGAGATATAGAGTATGAATCACCAAACCCACAAACTCTCTGTTTTAATAACAATCTTCCATAACAACTTCAAAAGGCCTACCAAATTTACAAAGCAAATAGATCCAAAGCTTCAGCTAGTTCACCTACTTACTTGAGTTTTAGTTTCAAAGTTCTCAAAAATTTTAATTTATAAGGTATGTTTTTTCTGCATCTTTTAAAAAAGATGAAAAAAAATTGGATATACTATCGATAAACTGTACATTGGTACCCATGTTTACCTCTCCACGTAATTTTAAAATGACCTTAATATCCTTATTGAATAATACCTATCCTCTCATCTGTCAGAGAGAGAAGAAGAAAAATGAAAAATAGCAATCACATCAAACATTATTTATTGTTCCCAAGGAATTATGACATTAGAGACAATTTTACGGTTTTACCCTAAAAAAAAAAAAAAATCAGAGACAAAGAACGAAGAGAGGCGAAAGCCAAATCACAACTCTGGCCGGAAAAAACCAGAGCTCGGACGATCCTCGTCGGGCTCAACACCTTAAGCTTTTTTCTCGGCCATCCTATTTTGTAATCTCAGGTTGTTGTAGAACTTCTGAATGAACTCCTCTGCAGCCTTATCTACGTGGCTGTCCTCGTCAGCATTCGTTAAAGGAAACGGCGAGTCCGTTATCCTCAACTCCCTCACCATCGGACTCTTTCCGAACGCAGGAAACGGTGACGGTATAGGAGACCCCTCCGTTATGTCATGGACGTTCAACATCTCCAGCACTTTTTGCATCGCATTGACGGACGTTAAGTCGTCGTCGGTGGCCGTCGGGTGCATACATGAGAAGTAATGGTGAGACTGAGAGTGGTTCTGGGAGGTCTTGCGTTTGCTGATGTGGAATGGGAAGAAAGAAGAAGAGGGAGGGAAGGCGGGGCTGTTACTGCAGCTAAACTCGTAATGAGTAGGTGCGACGAAGGAAAGATTCGCATCGTGCCATTGGCAGATGGAGTTGGAGTGCTGGTGGTGGAACATAAGGTTCCCGATGGCCTTCCCTGCGATCTTGCCACGTTTCATCATGAGGTGAAGGTCCATCATTAGTTTGCGCTTGGAGACACCTTTCCTCAGCATGAAGAACACTGTCCTTACATAGTTCCATAGTTTCTTTGTTACTGTTGCAGCTGGATTCGGTTCCATCTCTTCTTCTTTTGTTTGGTACCTTAGAGAGAGAGAGAGAGAGAGGTTTTGGTTGCTTGGATGCATAGAGAGGGGTGAGGGGGTATATATAAGGGCCTCAAAGGGAATGAATATTCAATTTTATTAAATTACTTCAAGAGGGTTGGAAAGTAAAGGTTGTGGGCGTTATTTTTTGGACTTCTTTTGGGTTTTTTTATTAATTTTTAAGGGCAATTATTGTGTTACTAGAAGTTCCTTTGGTTTTGGACATGAATATCTGTGGGTTTTATGTTTAAACTTTAAAAGTCTTAAGCTTGAATTATTTAGAGATATTAAGCATAGGTTTAAATCTCGAAAATTGTACTTAAATCTTTTTAACAAGGTGTCGGGGCCAGTTTATGCACATCTCAATTAAGGTGATTTAATCGTGTGGATATTAGAAAACCCCCAATGTGTTAATCATGTTGCAATGCATCCTTTCCACTGTTCCTCATCTGACGGAGAAATACTACTGGTTTTCATCTCAAAACTCAAAAGGTGTAGATCCATATAGGTACTTTACCATTCAGCCCAATCCATAGTTTCAAAAACCAGAGTGGATTTCAAGACCCCAAAGTGGTCCACATCACTTTTTATTTATTTATGGAGAAAGCACCTGCTAGTTTGGTTTCGATGCCTAGACACAAATGGAATGCCCTGTGTATTAAAGATGTTTCCATTGATCTTGTGCATTGCTGTTGTCTACATTAGACTGGTAAAGTTATTTCTCTCATTTATCTTTTAAGAAAGTTACCTTAAGGTAGTGTGGCCTCTGTGCTAGTCTAGGGGCCGATGGGAGCTTATAGATTAACAAATATTAATAACTTCTTATAACACCCAAAATTTGAACAAATATTTCATACATCTCTCAATTTCATAAGAAAATTTCTAATAAATCCATTTCGTTAGAAGGGAATCGTTCAATGATGATGTTAGTAGTTTACTATTATCTAAATGACCAAACTACCGTTGGATATAGATGAACTCACTATTATACCTTTCACTTTAAAAACCCCCCAAATTGGTAAAGCGTGTTGTTTTTTCTCAACCTACACCTCCATCCCATCTCATGCGAAGAGGAGGAAGGAAAGAATTAGAAGAAGGCTGCTCTATCTCTGCTCTTGCTCTTGCTCTTGCTCTTGCTCCTACTCCTACTCCGACTATCTCCTATTACTGCCATATTCTGGCCATTGGTTGCTCATCTTTGCTTCTGCTCCTATGATATTCTAGCCATCGTTCGCTCAACCCATACTTAAATAAACGACTTGAGTTACGAAGCTCGCTCATCTCCTACTCCTGCTCCATCTCTACGAATTAAAGTTTGTATGGCTACGGGCTACCAATGGATGGAAGAAACAAATTTGGAATCACTCGCGGGCAATCATATGGAGAGACAAAAGCCCCATATGAGATACAAAGCACGCTCAGCTGTGCCCCTCCATAGTCCACCCTCGGCCATGAGGCTCCCCTACAGGCCCAACTAATAATTACTAACCATTTCAATTTCGATTTTCCCTGTTTTTTCCTCTCTACCGCTTCCTTCAACATGGCTATGGTCTGCACTTTGGACCTCCCCTAAAAGGTCCTCGGAGCAAGTGGGTCTCCCACTCTCCCTTTACCCTGCAAAGACATTCTTTTTTATTTTATTTTGGTAAAGTCCTGTAAAGGCATTCGAAAGCCGAGGGTTATAAAGATTTCGAATCGTTAAGTTTTCAAGTGCCTGGAATATTATGGTATATTTCCTTTCCACCGCTCTCTTGACCACACACTTAAACAGATGGCCCGATTATGAAGCACAATCAGTTGTGCCTCTCCACAATTTCTTTCTTCTCTCCGGTGTGAGCTCCCTCTTGCAAAGGCTTTCAATAAGTAAAAAAAGTGTTCTTTTAAAGATTAATAGAGAGGTCAAAAATGTCTTTTCACATTTTAAGTAAATGGTGTTAGATTTTATGGATTATGGATGCGGTGGATATTATTTTCAATTTGTAGAGTTACAGGAAGTTATGGATATTTTTAGGGGTGGTACATGAAAAAATCCCAAGAAATTATTCGATTAGGAGAAACATTTACAAGAAAGAAGGTGGATGAAGCCACCAAATATGGGAAACCACATATCTACAAGCATAGGAGGGCAAAACATTAACCTCAAAAATGAAATTAACAAACAATCACATATGAATATAAGGAATTTAACTGGATTTGGAACAATTGCATGCATCCACCTAAGACAATTAAAGAACATTCAACTATTTAGAAAAAGTTCTATAACACTCTTTTTTTTTTTTTTTTAATCAAAAGAAAAGAAAATTCAATAATTATATATGTGGTTAAGTACATCAATGTTCAGATTAGTGATGTCTATGTGTGAGAGTTTGGTAATGATATTAGTAGCAACAAGTCACATGAGTAGAACTACTTCGTTTGTAGACCTGAGCATGTGGGCTGGTATATATACAAAATTATGAACATCGAGAAAAAGAAGGACTACGCTCCAAGGCCATGTTGTCGTAGTGCTGTTAAAAAGTGTATGATTCAATTCTTTCGAATCGCTCTATACCTCCCCTATAACACTCTTGTTGGAATATGATTGAAGATTCAAAATCTGAAGCCAACATTGGGTAAGGATTTACCGACATTGGATGTGGATCAGCTGACGCATCGTTGATGATGGCGTGCATGTGGTAGATGTCAAACAAAGAGTGTCGAGCGAGTCCGATGAATCTTCACATAAGTGAATGTCCCTAGTCCGTGGATATGGCATCTATTTTCTCTCTCCTCATTTAATAGATGCCATATCTATGGATCAAGGACATTCACGTACGTGAACATTCACAGCTCTCAAATTTCCAAACAATTTTTTTTTCTCTCTCTAATATTAAAGAGTCACTTCTCTTGATCCCCTTCTGAATAGGGGTTGTCTAAAGGGTGTGCTAATAAGTGTTGCTACTTTTTCCTCTCGTATTTTTTTTCAATCAAATGAATAAGGTATTAAGGAGATGAGAAATATATTTTTTTGGGGGTAGAGAAGAGTTGAGAAATATACAAGACAAACACAAACGGGCCAACATGGGAGTAAGATACCCCAATGGAAAATCTAAAGAAGAAGCAAATTACGTTAAAGACATCTTTAGGGTTGATATCCATCCACTCGAATAGAGATGGTCGGTTTTTAATATTTAGAGCATTATTAGTGGTCAACGGAATTTTTGTTAAAAACTTGAAATGTTTGATCAAAGTGAAAAAGAGAAAGGAGGTGTCCTTTTTTCTCAGCTTTGTAAGTCACTAATTGCCAAGGATAAATGAATTAATATGGGATAAGCACCCTTTGGCATGGTGGTGATTTTTAGAGCAATATAAATGAATTAATATGGGATAAGCACCCTTTGACATGGTGGTGATTCTCAAAGCGGTAGAGCACTAACGATCTAAGTCACTTAAGTCCTAGGGAGAGATCGGTAATTCGACTCTTCCTCAAACGGATATTAGACATCCTTTATTCCCCCCCCCCCCCTCTCTTCCCAAGTTGCCCTTCTTTGAGTTCAAACATCACCTTTGCTGCCTTTGGGTTGCAATCCTAGTTGGCTTATGGATCCCTTGATAAAAAATGTTAAAAAAAAATTGAATTATTATTTATAAGAATGGTGTATTTATATAAGAAATAAATAATGGAAATAGATTCCAACATGTCCTTATTCGAATCTCTTTAATCGTGCCCTCTATGGTGGAAAAATTAAGAGATAAAATTAAACCCTATACATGACCGGTTCTATGGTTGATATTAGTCACCAAATTTGATATGGGTCATTACTAGGGAGTCCTCCATCTAGGTATGCCGAAAATATTATTGATTTATTTATTTATTTTGGATTATTTTTCTAGGGAAGTTGGGAAGGGAAAACTGTTTTCACAAATTTTAGGATGTGCCTCTAATTTTGTAGCCAAGCAAAGGGAAATTATATCCTCCAAATATATTATGCATATAAAGAAAAAAAAAATATGAGAGAAATTAATATGAAAAGAGAATCAAAAAAGGTATTTCTAACAACAATTGCTTAGCGCAGTTGGTGAGTTATGGTGTGCAAAAAGCCCATGCTCACCAGGAGGTCTCAAGTTTGAGCTTCCTGGCTGTGACCTACTTTCCTCCCTACCTAAAAAAAAGAAAAGAAAAAGAAAGGTTTTTCTATGTGCATCAAATCCTCCATTTGTTTTCAAATAAATACAACATAGAAAGAAGGGAAAGAAAATTATTAGGTCAAAAGAATATAATTTAACAAATGAATCCTAACAATCTAGTGAAGAAAAACCTTTCCCTCACTTTTTTTTTCATCCCACATTTTTTCATTATAAGATCATTTGTATTAAAAGAGAAATAAATTATTTTTTTCTTTTTTATATCTATTTATTATCTATTGGTCATTTATTAATTACAGCCCAATTATCCACTGAATAGGCTAAGGATTTGGGCTGCAAACTAAACCCATCTGACCAAAAAATTTACCCCTCCCAGCACCAGATTTTGATCGACTAGGCTGGATACAGAACATGTAATTTTGGGTGGATTTGGGCCAATATTGGCCTATCCCAAACTTCGCTGATAAAAATTACCAAGCCCAACACGAACAGAATACATGGGCCTGGGCCAAAATAATGCTACAAGCGTAATATTGTAAGATGGTCTTATCGTTCTTTACATCATAAAACAACGCCCCATTTGTTTGACAGATAAAAATCGGTGGAAAACTTGTGAAGTAAATCCCACGTATTGTGAGTTGGGTTGACAAAAAAAAAAGGAAACAATGGAACATGTAAATTTTTAGTGAGGTCTACCTCTATACCTCTATGGAAAAGAGAGAAAAGGAAAATGTGGTAGAATTCTATATGAAAGAGAGGAAATAGGAGGATGAGGACAGAGATAGACACAAAACTATTATTTCATTAAATTTTTTTGAAAGCAACTGGAGTGGGAAAAGTTAACTGCCACATCAACAGACAACAATTATGGAATTAAACGACCTTGTCCGATAAGTTTCCCACCCCTTCAAACAATCAACCAAGGCTTTTAATATTTTGAGGAAAAGTACCTCATTCTCCCACCCAATTTTTCATTTTCCTCTTATATATATATATATAACATAAAAAAAAAAAAAAAAAAAAAAAAAGAAGACATTTTTGGCAACGTTTCTATTCAAGAAACAACATTTCGTGTCAAACTATAAATTTCCGTTTCTATGTTAAAAAGTCATTTTTTGCCTAAAAGTAGTGTTTGTTAAACTTATTTCATAAATGGTTTCATCGAGATAGGGATGAGGGAGAGAGAGGGAATCAAACAAGATTTTTTCTTCACGGAAAGGGTTTCTCAGTTTGATTTCATCGAGATAGGTAGAACAGTGTTAAGGTAGACCAATGATCAGCAGTGTTGAGATAGACCAGTGATCAGCAGTGTTGAGAGAGAGAGAGAGAGAGAGCAGGGATTGAGTGAAAGTTCTTTAAGGATTCTTTACCACTATAGTTCTTCAAAGTTTTAAGGAGACAGATAAGATTTTGGCCTTAGCGAAATTATTGGAGACATAAGATTTTTTTTCAACGGTTAAGTTGCACTATTGCAACATGTTGGTCATAGGTTCAAAACTTGGAAACAACCTCTTCTGCGAAGCAGGGGGTAAGGTTGCATACACTTGCACCTCCCAGACCTTGCAGTAGCGGGAGCCTCGTGCATTGGGTTGCTATTTTTTTTTTCTTTTTACCTGGTTCGTTTAAAATAAATAAAAAACCGTGAACACAAGCCTTCTTGATGTGACAGGCCTTGTGGAAACCCTAATGCGTTAGGCATTGGCCATTAGACATTTAAGCCCAGGCTTCAACATAGCGATGCTACTATTTGATGGGCCAACATGACTTGAGTGTTTACCAGACTCAAACACAATATTCATGGATTTTTAAGTAGTAGAACATGAGACTATAGTGTGTACACACAAAAAATCCTCGGTGAGGAAGTGATAATGAGGATCCAATAGTTGGGGTGCACATCGGGGCCTTCCTAGTAGTTAGATCCTCAATGTCACTCACCACTTACCATAGATGATTTGATCCCTAGCGTACACTCAGCCTAGGAGAAAGGAGGCATTCAAAAGAATTGGATTTTAAAGGTAGATGTGAAAGTACACTCAATACAAAGGCTTACCAACATTTCAAGATCAGGGATGACAATGTTCTTGAGTAGTCAAGTCTCGCTCAAACGAAGCTCTAAATCCCTTTCTTTTCAAAAAATATGGGATGGAGAAATGATACGAACCTTTAGAGAACTCAACCCAATAAATAAAAAATTGGCATATGTTTAATGATAAATTGGTGGATGTGCTCAGCTAGGTAAAAAATTGTGTTATCACATAATTATTTGATAAAAATATACCTTTCTATATATAGGATGAGAAAATAGTAGGAACCTTTGGAGAACTCAACTTTATAAATCGAAAATCGTCTCGCTCAAACGAAGCTATGGATCCCTTTCTTCAGAAAAATATGAGATGCGGATCAAAATGATACAAACCTTTGGAGAACTCAACCCTATAAATAAAAAATCGATACCTGTTTAATGAAAAATTGGTGCTTGTGCTAGGCGAGGTCAAAATTAGGAACTTCATCAGCTTCTTTGATTGTCAAGCCCATGTTGGAGAACATTCTCCATTTAAAGACCTATTTTGGCTCTTGTATTTTTTCTTTCGTTCCAAGGGAGTTTAACAGCTTCGCTGATTCCCTGACAATGAGAGCCCTGTCTGTGACGGATAGGACAGTTTGATCCATTTTTGATCCTTGGATCCAAAAACAATGTTTGGCATCCATGAGTTCTTCAAATTTGGCTGAATAAATTTATTTTCACAAAATAAAAAAAAAATCACAAAAAATAAAATAAAATAAGGCCCCCCCCCCCTCCTCTTTAGGATCGGAAAACGATAGGAACCTTTGGTTAAAATAGGGTCATCACATAATTAGTTGATGAAAAACAGGCGCCCACCGTGGGGCTCGAACCCACGACCACAAGGTTAAGAGCCTTGCGCTCTACCAACTGAGCTAGACGGGCTAATTGATGTCTTGGTTAACTAAACATTTTATTTCAAGTAAAAAAAGTTGAAAGTTTTTTCATTCCTTCCCTTCTCGACATCGGACACACTTTCCGTTATAGCTTGGCCCTACCAAGCAAGTAATCGAATCAAGTTCACAAGAACACCTACAGCCCGGGTTGAAATCCTCTGCAATTCCGATCTCGTACAATTCCGTACAATACCACCTTTAGGTAATGACACGTGTATTGATACCAATACAATGGTCCAGATCTGCTACAACTAATAAAACATTAAATCAGTGATGAGGCATTTAAATCAGATCTGGACCATTGCATTGGAATCAATACACGTGTCACCCCCTGAAGGTGGTATTGCACGGAATTGTACGAGATCGGAATTGCAGACGATTTTTTTCCCCTACAGCCCCGATTATGGAAGCTTGTCACATCCGATCTGGTATGCCAACACCATCTTAACTAACATGACTGCTACTAGTTATTTATATAAATAGATCTGATGATGAACTGCAGCCAAATCACCTTTTCTCCTTTTTCTCCTCTCCAATTTCTCTCTATTTCGTCGTAAAATTTCCCCTTTCGAGGAGTAAGAATAAGGATAAGGATTTACTTCGAGCTGGACCAAAGCTTCTCCGTAATTTCTGAGCGAGAATGTCGGATGGTTTCCCACCTGAAGAATCAATACTCCACTGATCGATCTACAGACACCGGTTTTTTTTACAGATCGAAATTAAATATCCACAATGAGTTCGTGGCTTAAAGTTGCAGAAGGTATTGATTTTAGTTTCTCGTTTTGATATTTTCAGTCGTTCTGATTATCTTTCGACATGCATTTTTGGCTTCTGACGAGTTTAAATTATCGTAATTTGCTGCAATTGGTGGTTTGAATTGAAAATCTGTTATATTATTCCTTTATTCCCTTGAAATTTAAATTATATTGAGATTCATGGTTGGGGGAGGAGTAATGTGAACCAAAAATGTCTATGCCACGGGTTGAGTCACTCCATAAAACCAATGGGGATCAGTTACTAGACAAAATTGTTACTAGTGAAGCTTCTAGTAAGAAGAATCTATTGTTTCTTAGCTTAATTTATGTCTTGCTAACACCTTTGCGTATCATTGGCAATCTGTACCATTAGACATTAGTTGTAATCGCAAATGGTTCTTACACACTGATCGAGCAGATTTCCAATTGTTACTGCATGAACAGAAGGAATATTGTCCTACAATTCAAAATCAGCAACCTGAATTTTTATCAGAGTAAAAGTTGACAGTAGACAGAGAGAGAGAGGCAGCCTGGACACAGGTAATAGCTAAATATTCTTAATGTAGCATATAGGAATTTCGAACTAGAACTTATTCAAAAAAAGTTGTTTTATGATGGGACTTAGGTTTTCTTCACCCATGGTTTGATTAGGATGGGGAAGGGTATTTTGAAAACGTAATATTGTTATTATGTGTATCGTTCTCAATTGATTGGGGTCTTTTTTATTTTTATTTTATGTAGAAGGTAATTTTCTAACCCTAATAAAAAGGAGAACATAATAGAACCTGCTGCTTATAAGCAGAAAATTGGGGACTGATACATGAAATTGAGAATAAATATGATTTAAAAGAGGAAACAAAATGGAGGAATATGGGATAGCAATTGAGATATCTAAGAATTGACAAAAATGAACTCAGATATGGGAGTAAGGAGAAATCGAAATTCAGAAAACAGGTGATCAGAATTCTGAAATCTCTGGAATTAATGAACCTGAACCCTATAAATTCTGGAACTCTAGTAGAGTTGTCTAGAGGTTCAGAACTTATAACAAAATTCTATAAAAAGATCCATCTAATAAACCCAGAAAGTCATTGGGGTGCCATTTAATCAAGTCAGATTTGTGAAATTCACAAATTTTGGAACAAATCTAGTCTCAAAATAGAAAGATATGGATATGAGCATATCACTAATGTGCTTAAAACGGAATATCCTATGGTTGGTTTGAGGATCCAGAGAACTGACCTGTTGTTGTGGAACAAACCCACCTTAGAAGCATTTTAAGTCCACAACAGTTGTAAAAAACTTTATCCACACAATCGTGGGCCCAGTTGAGCTTGATAAATCGATTTATGCATTTAGTAGACCCTCCTTAAAACCTCTTATGTTACAAATCAAACTTTAAAAACATCTTAAAAATGTTAAAGCTACCCTCAAGATTTGGAACTCTTCCTCCTTTGGCAACATCTCCTCTCCTCCCAGGCCTCTGATTGCAGATTCATGTCAACTTCCATCCAAGCTAGTCTCCAAATTGACCTCCAATACCCCCTCCTCATCTCTGATGAGCAGTCCACTTCTCTTGAGCTCTCCTCCCCTATTGCCTAGGGAGAAAGCTTTCTCAAGAAGAAATTGTGGATCAAATGGCTCAAGCTTGGTAACCCCAACTCTGCTCACTTCCACAGATCCCTCGAGGCTAGAACCAATCTTAACTCCATTCCCATGCTTATTGCTAGAGACGGGTCCCTTCTCCATAACCCTAATGTCATCAAAGTTGAAGCCTCGAGATACTTCTCCGATCTATTCAGTCCACCCCCCTCTCCTATTGCCCCTATTGCCCCTACCCCCCCCCCACCTTGCTCAATAGCTTCATCTCCCACCATCTCCTTGCCTCTCTCGAACTATCCCATCTGAGAATGAGATCTCTACTGCGGTCCTCTCTCTCAAAGCAAATTAAGCCACTGGCCTTGATGGTTTCAACAAGGTGTTTTCACCTCTTGGTGGGACATTATCAAGTGGATCTCTTTAAGGCTATCTACGGCTTCTTCTTCACTTCTTCTCAAATCCATGGGATAAACCACACTTTTTTGTGTCTTATTTCCAAAAAATTAAGGAGCCTCTTCTATAACAGATTTCAAGCCGATTTCCCTTAATCTCCTCTACAAAATCATTTCTAAGATTCTTACTAATAGGATCCAACTCATGGTTGACTCCCTTGTCAGCCCCAACTAGTCTGCCTTCATTGGAGGCAAAAGCCTTGTTGATAACATCATTGTCTGTCAGGAAATTATTGGAGGGTTTGATAGATAATCTCACTCTCCTACTTTCCTTATGAAAATCGACATCCATAAAGCTTTTGACTACATTAAATGGGACTTCTTTATCCCAAGTTCTCCGTGAGATGTCCCCCCCCCCCCCCATCTTTATCAACTTGATCCACTCATGCATCTTTGCTCCATGCTTCTTTGTTCTTATCAATGGTAGCCCTGCAGGATTCTTCCCCTCCTCCGCTAGTATTTGCCAAGTTGCCCCCCTCTCCCCATCCTCTTTTCCCTTGCCTTGGAAATCCTTTTTCGTTCCATCCAACCTTCCACCGACCTTTACCTCATCTCCCCTCTCCCCAAATGTAAAGCCCTGCAGGATTCTTCCCCTCCTCTGCTGGTATTCGCCAAGGTTGCGCCCCTCTCCCCTTCCTCCTCCCTTGCCATGGAAATCCTTTCTCGTTCCATCCAATCTTCCACCAACCTTTACCTCAGCTCCCCTCTCCCCAAATGTAAAGCCCTCAAGCTCATCCACCTGCCTTTGTAGATGATCTCATTGTCTTCTCTAAGGCCGATCCTCTCTCCATTCAAACTATCATTTCCTCCCTTTACCTCTTTGAAACCTTTCTGCTCTCCGTACCAACTTCTTCAAATCCCATCCCTTCTTGGCTAGGGTCTCCGATTCCTTTTTAAAAAGGGCATTCCTCCTTGGTCTTTTGGCTTCTCCTTGGGCTCCCTTCTTGTCAAATTCTTTGGTCTTTCTCTCATCTTTTCCAGGCTCACTGCCCATCACTATACTTCTATGCTTGATCTCATTCGTAAAAAGCTCCAGCTCTAGAAAGGTAAGTTCCTATCCTATGTCAGCCGCCTGATGCTCATTAGATCCGTTCTCCAATCATATTACATATATTGGTCTGGAGTTTTTGAGCTCCCCCAATCCACCAGCAAAGCCGTGGAAACCCTTATGTGCACCTTCCTCTGGAAAGGGGTTAACTTGGCCAGATTCCTCCACCCCCTTAGCTGGTCCACCCTCCTCTACAGAGAAAGAAGAAGGGAATAAAAGTGATGGATTGGAGAGAAAACCCTCCACACTGATCTGATATATTAATTAGTTTATATCCTGTAATGACAATAATACCCTCACATAATAGAGTACTGATCAAGTACTCTTCACAACATGATCCAGTACATCATACCAATATGATTTGGTACAGCTCTATTAACAATGTAATGATCCAGTACTTCTCAACAACATTTTTTTATGCATGCATATTGACGGTAGTTTCTCAGAAGTGTTTGTTGTTCTGATTAAATCTTGGACAAGGATCGGCTTAGGTACTTGTTTGACTCTAAATCAACTTACTTTTCTTGAATCAGACTTGTTAGAAGTTGTAGATCGGAGAGCAAAGTCGGTTGTTGGTGAGTTGTCTGAGGAGCAGTCTGACTCACAACCATCAGGTATAGGTCTTGATATGTCTCTTAGTACATTTTTATATCTGCTAACTCCTTTGAGCTTGTACTTGTGCTCATATTGTCTTAGCTTGGGTTTTCTAGAATCATAATTCCTTATATCCTTGTTTCTCTTTTGGCATTTAATAAGCATCCAATGGACGGGGATCTCAAGCTAGGAAGACAAAATCAAGGAAGAAGGTCTTTGTTTGGCATTATTTCTTACCTATTTTATCATGCTCAACAATTATCATGTGTCAAACACCTTGGCTTATGTTACAAAAATCTTACGGACTGAGAAAATTAATTATTTTGCAGGCTCAAAAGATACTTTCCTCTAATGAACCTATTAAAACAAGGGATACAGCGCATGACCAACCTAGCATACAAGAATTGGTGTCTAATGTGTCAAATGATCATGAGAAGGAGGTTTTGCCATCTGAAAATGTTGGGACCATGTCTACTAGTTCAACTGCCCAGACCAGCAAACAGCTGCAACTAGATGTTAATAAAGACAACGCTCCATCAGGCATATCATTACCTGAGACACCCCCAAATGGTGAGGGAAAACATGAAGCTAATCATATGATTGAAGTTCCATCTACATTTACTGATGTAGAACCTGTCACTTCATCTACAAGTGGTGAGCTTGCTGTTGAGAATAAATCTGAGGGGCATGAAGATTCCTCTTCGGTTCTGTCGACAGCCTCTGGAGTTGAGGCTCTTGATAGAGATCTTGCAGCTGATAGTGGCCAAACTATTAGGTTGCCTGATGAAGATATTCCAGTAAAAATTGATCAAGAGAAATCTGAACCTGAAACTGTGGAGACACACAGCAACATTGATACACAAATGAAAGATGTAGATGTCAAAGAACTTGTTTCCGAGCCAAAGAAGCAACAGGAGCATAAAAGTGATAGTTCTCCAATCAAAGTGCAAGACCAACTTGACGAGGTAAAGTATGAATTGTAATGAAAAATTGTTAGATCAGTTTACTGACCTTAGACTTTGTAGCTTTTACATGCTTTGATTTTAGATGCTACCTTGACTAGCCCCTTTAGTTGATTGGCAGGCTCAAGGACTGCTCAAAAGTGCAATTTCAACTGGTCAGTCAAAAGAGGCCAGGTTAGCCAGGGTAAGATATTGTTTCATCATGGTGACCTTAAACACTATTTTCTGCTTCTCCATTTGGTCTTAGTTAAAGTGTAATCTCCACTCTAGAAAGAAGCATTAGCATCAATCTTGTCTCCCCGGGGCCCCAGGGCTGAGGGGGTTCTTGAGGACCAACTTATATTCCATCCAGCAATTGACAATTCATGCAATGTTTTAGTTGGAAATTTTGGAGGATCTGCACAGTTGGTTCATCTCTGTGGTTACTGAGATATAGTTCCTAATAAAACTGCTGTACAACAAAAAAACATTTTTGAAATTAGTGACAGTAAAAAATCTCCAGTTGTCTAAATTTATTTCAAGTCCTAGTACATAGATGTTGCTCTACTACTCTAAGACATAGTCCTCAGGATTTCAAATGATTGTACATTCCAGATGAATTAATAATATTAGTCTGACATCAAATTTTATTTTAATTTTTAAAATGGATACTGAATGTTTCCAATTTAGATATCTTTACAGGTTGTGTTTTCTACACACTGAGTGTGTAATTAATTTCTGTTCTTCCACTATTCAGGTTTGTGCTGGACTCTCATCCCGCCTTCAAGAATATAAATCTGAAAATGCACAACTGGAGGAACTTCTCATTACAGAGGTTTTATTTTCACTTTGTAGATCTGGTGAAATCTTAATTTACTTATATTGGACCAAAGTATATTTATTCTTTAAAGAAACTGTGATTATGAGTTCAATTGCTACCTTAACAGAGAGAACGTAGTAGCTCATATGAGGCTCAGATCAGGCAGCTACATCAAGAGCTGTCCATATCCAAGGTGGAAGTGACTAGAGTTGAATCGAATATTGCTGAAGCTCTGGCTGCAAAAAATTCAGAAATTGAAGCCCTTGTCAATTCCATGGAAGCATTTAAGAAACAAGCTGCTGTTTCTGAAGGAAAGCTGGCTTCTCTGCAGGTATCTTTCTTATGTTGTTAATCTCAGCCCTATGCTCAAGGATTAAAGTATTGGTATCGGTCACTATATCAGTTGGCTATTAAGATATGTATCGGAGGGTATCGTACTATATCGGAGATGCACGAAGATATGCTAAAGAATGCATAGGCAAGGTTTAAAGTATCTTCGATATGATACCTCTAATACGTATCTTAAATTTAGCTGACCGATAAACCAATACCGATACTTTAATCCCTGCTATGCTCCCTTAATTGGTGAATGACTCTTCATATTTCGTATGCTATTAGGCTTCTTTGTGGGTATACTTCTCATATTGTTAATCACGGCCCTATGTTCCCTTAATTGGTGAATGACTTCATATTCCGTATGCTATTAGTTGATATAATTAGAGTCAATTTTAAGTCCCGAATGTGTTATATGGGCCATAAGCCAAGTATTTTGGGGTTTTCTATTGTAAAAGGTCAATTCTATAAGCCCAAGTATGAGGGATGGAGTCCTATACAAGATTGGGTCTTAATTTCTAATTTCTATTTTTAGTTTTCTAGATGATTTTAGTTTAGATTGGGATCCATGTTGAGTTACTAATTTGGATTTTTTTTTGGGGGGGGCGGTTTAAAGAACCATTGAATCTGGATTTAGAAACTGTTGAGAAAATGTTGAGAGGATCAATGACTTTCTAACATTTGACACTAACCCTCTTTATTTATAATAATGGAGAGAATGTTCTAGAATATTACAAGAACCATTAAACCTCTTAGAACCTAATGACTTGTTTGGATTCTAACAACATCCCTAAAACCCATTATTACAACACTCCCTCTCAAGTTGGTGCATAGATATCACATATGCCCAACTTGTAGATAGTAGAGTGAAACCATCTTACGACTAAGACTTTTGGTAAATACATCAGCCAAATGTTCACTACTGGTAACAAAAGACAGTGATAAGACCCATATCCAGCTTCTCTTTGATGAAGTGTCGATCGATCTCCACATGCTTGGTTCGATCGTGTTGGACAAGGTTGTGAGCAATGTCGATGTAACATGGTTACTACCAACAAAGTGCCATAACCAGTGGTAGACTTGCGGTCCCAATAGATCCTCTCCTTCCCTCGAGGTTTGTTTTCTCTCACCTTATTCCTTCTTCATTCTTCTTCCTTATTTTATTTCTTTCCTGTTGTTTTCTTTATTCCCTCTTTATCTATGAATACTAGTTCTAAAGATAGAGGTGATTCAGCAAGAGGGGACTTGATCTCTCTTGTAACTTGTCCTTACCACTCAAACTCTCAGGGATCTAAACCCCCTCCCTAAGGTGACTGTCTGCAGAACTTGAACCCAATAGAGTCTCCCTGTCATAGTTGCCAAGGTGACTAGGTGACCCAAGGCGTTGATGGGCGCTTTGGCGACAAGGCACCCACCTAGGCTGTTTTGCTCATGCAGATTTCAATAACTCAGATCTTGTCTCTGGTATATTATTTGAGATCACTACCAGTTGATCTTAAGAGCATTTTGGATAGGATCATAACCCTAAAGTTTCAATTTGGTTGGTGATCATAGGAGAGATATCTCCTTCTTAACAGGTACTGTTCCTCCGCCCCTTCTTCCTATCTTGAGGTTGAAGAAGGTCACTTCTTTGTTTTAAAGGCTGAGTTTAAGTTATTTGCAAGTAAACCCCTACATTCTTAAGTTTGTATTATTCCCTTCTTAAGTTAACTTCCAGAATCTGCCTCCCTCTAAAATTAATTTCTGGCATGGTCCACAATCTAATATCTTACTTTTAAGAGATTTACTTGTCTCTATAATTACAAAATTGCCAATACCGTTATTTAATTTATTTTTCATTTAGTGGGCCCATAGCGATATGAACCAGATTTTTTCAAACCCTAGATTGCATCATCCATTCTTATCTTATTCATCACAAAGTAGACCAATTTGTGGCAGTTTGGATTCTGAAGATCCTAGCTATGCCTAAAGGACCCCGAAACTATATTATCGCTAGTCTAGTTGTAAGCTGGCTTTCTGGAAGAGGTGAACTTGCTAAAGTGCTTGATGTAGATGCACATTATGGAAGGAAATATGAGAGGAAGAAGGGTCCAGCCTTTGTCGTCCAGCTAAGAAGCCAGCCAAACCCCTACTTGATCCACCTAAGTGGCTAAGTACAAATAATGGCCAATTGGGCCCATTCGCTAAAGGGAATAATTAGTAGTTGTTTTTAATTAATTAGTGGGCCATTGGCCTATTGATTGAGTAAGTGGTATGTCGAGTCCAAATTGTCTTAGGACTCTATTTGTTTTCCACATAGGTTTATTATTCTTAGTCAAATTTTGAATTCCTAATTGTAGTAGGAGTGTATAGTCCTATTGAGAAACTAGCTCCTAGTTGAAGTAGGAGTGTCTAGTCCTATTGGGAAACTAGCTCCTAGTAGTAGTTTGATTGTTATTCTGCCCTATATAAATAGAGGAGCATATGTACTCATAATTTCATATTTGAATAAAGAATAATTGCAGTCAATTGCTTAGAACAACTAGGATAGCTGTGGGTGAGAAGCCCGGGCCGAGACAGCTGCTCCTCCCCCACTTTTCCCTTTGTTTTTTCTTGTCTAAAGCTTTCTATTTTATCCTAAAGTTACTGCTGTTGAAGTATACGACTGTTGTGAGTAATCAAAAGTTCAGATCTGTCCAAGTTATAAACCAAAATTGATTCTTTATCCTGAAGCCTGCAATTATTTCTCCTAGGTCAGAAAATCAAGAAAGCTTGTAACTTCACAACCAGCCGTTAGAATCCTCTCAACTTTAGGGGTTTTTGTACCCTCCCTAGGAACTATCTACGTCAAAGAGTGCAGCTCAATCGAATTCCTACAGACCTGGCCTCACCTCTCTCTCTCCAGCTCTATAGCAGGTCTTTCTCTCTCCTATCGGGTTGGGTTTTGAGCTGGTTTTGCTCCTACATTGGTATTGTATCATTGGGGTTTTATTTGATGGTCTTATTTCTTTGTTTACTACTCTTATTTGTATTGTTTGGGGTTATAAACTGTTGGGGTAGTTTCTTGTAATCTACTCCTGCATTAGTGCTCTAACAATTGAAAATAACATCCTAAAGAAGCAATAACTCGTCACCACATGGTAATAATATGAAGACTTCCACAGCCAGGAATATGATCCTGGAAACGCCTTTTGGCCTGGTTTAGGCTGAAGTTGGCTTGATCATGGACATAGGCTTATTTATAGGTTTTGTTCCAGATTGTGCCCATTTTTTGGATCTTCTGTTGCAGGTTTGAGACCTGCCAATTGAGTGCCACTTTTATTGCCCATTGACATTTTTGAACAGTATGCGTCATGCCTTAAGCCCCAGGAAGCTCATTGACTACAAAATTCTGAAAATGGTGTCATTAGGAGTTAGGATACACTCTTTTAGGATTTAGGGCTTTGTTTGATTTAAACCCCTGGCGAAACCAAACTATTTCACCAAATTTTTGTCCAATTTCAACTCATGGGAAAACCAAAATATTATGCCAAATCTTGCCAATCTGGCTCATAATTTTGAACCTATCGAATTTTAAAACAAGAGATATTGCCTAAGGGGTTTATCTTCTTTTGGCCATTTCTGATGTGACCTATTTATGGGTTTTAGAGTTTCTTTTACCAGGCCTATTGATTTAGAAATTATGTCTTTCATAAAGATCTGATCTAGATGGGACCTTTAGAATGGAGAGAAAAAACCGTAACAAGTCAATTCAATTTGCAATTTTTACTCCCCGCACCCCCCCCCCCCCCCCCCCCCCCCCCCTTCTCTCTCTCTATCTTATGTATCTGGTGAGCATCCCCCTTCAAAAACTAAACCTCAATAATTTTTGTACAAAGGAAATCCTGTAAAAGCTCCTAACTTGTTTTGCTTACTTGTACAAGCCCCTGGCTTGGACTTTCTAAGACATTTATGAATTTGATGATGGTCTCTTCATGTTTCTAATCAGGCAGACTTAGATTATGTTATGAGGAACCGGGAACTTACAGAGACACGAATGATACAGGTATGTTGGTTATATATCTGTTGCTCAATTAAAATAGATTATTTAATCTTTCTGGGTCTTCATATGGGTTCCTAGGATTTGTTGTTGGTGTATGGAGTGGAGGTCTTTGGTTGTGTTGTGGTGGCAGAAGTGTTTTTTAGTTTCTTGGTGGTTGGCAATTTGTAATTTGGGCTCTCTCTTATTCTTCTTTTTCTATTTGGTAAACTTTGTTTCCTACCATGGAAGGGAAAAAAAGAGGAAATTCTGATATTGGAGCTTGTGTACATTCACTAGGCTTTAAGGGAGGAGGTTTCTTCTGCAGAACGGAGGGCAGAAGAAGAGCGTGCAGCACATAATGCCACCAAAAAGGTTAATCACTGAATATGTCTAAATACTTGTTTATGGTTTTTATCTCGCTGCTCTGTAATAGTGTGTTTAATGGACAGGCTGCTATGGAAAGAGAAGTAGAATTAGAACATAGAGCTGTTGAGGCATCAACGGCCCTTGCAAGGATCCAGGTACTGTAAGGACCCATGATGTTGATCAGATGCCTAAAAATAGTTAAGAAGGTGTACTCTCTTTATACATTGTGTTTATATTTTGAACTTTCTGGTCTTTGCTTGGAACTTTATATAAATGCTGGTGAATTGTCCAAGCTGTCGGCAGTTACCTCTCAATGTGATGATTCTCCCAAAAATAGGCCTATTGTTTCCTCATGGGATCTCCCCCTCTCGTTCTAAAGAGCGTGTGGTGCTGTAATTTTGTTTTTGTTTGTATATTCTTGTATTTCCCCTCAGGGCCCCTGTTTCTTCTTCTTTGGTAATGAATTATTATTCACCCCAAAAAAGAAAAAAATGCTGGTGAATTGTCTACTGAAAGAATGACAAGTCAACTGAATAGGCTACAAATTTTTTACTTTTGAAAAGGAGTCCTTTTTTTATTTATTATTGTATAAATTTGCAGCCAAATTCATATCATGTATGGCCATCTTATGGGCATACCAGTGCACGAGGTTCTCACAACTGTGGGGTCCAGGGAGGGTCATAATGTATTTAGCCTTACCCCTGCCTTGCAGAGAGGCTGTTTCCCAACTTGAACTCGCGACCACTAGGTCGCAATGGAGCAACTTTTCCATTATGCCGAGGTCCACCATCTTGTGGCCATCTTATCAATGAACCAAAATTCACCATACAGCTTTTTTTTTTTTTTCCGCAGGAATATATTTCTATTGCCAAATGCATTCTCATGTCTATATTTGGTTATTGTGTCACTATCTATAGTTTAGAAATCTTGACAGGGGAAAGTTTCCTACTTCAATGTTTGGTATTTTTCTTTTTCTGCGGTTGCATGTGTCCTCAGCACATCAGCATAATCATCAGAAATCAAATGTTGTGATGGAAATAAATATAATAACGACAAATCATCAACCAATTTTATTCATGATATTAAGAAAATATGCCACATAAGGATTGTTAAAATGATGAGCTTTGAATTAGAAAGCCTGTTTATGTTCATTGTTCATGGTGAAACAAGTTGAATTATGACTATATTAGTCAATATATTGTTGCCAGTACTGACACTGCCTAAGCCTCTGAGGTTCACAAACCCATCATCCTCGGGACAACAATTTATCATCACTCATCACTCATCACTAGCTACGGACTTCTGAATTTCTCATCTTAGCATCTCTATCCCTTGGGCACATTTGATATGTCATAGAGGGTGTCTAGTGTAAGGCATGCATGGCAAACATGGTGTTGTCTGTAGAAAAATATAATAGTACAATACATGGAAAACGGCTAGCTACAGGCATACAACAAAGTATTTTGTAAAATGAACACAGATGATCTACTAACTCTTTTCCCTCGCAAACTTGTCCACTATGAGACAATCTTGGTCCATTGAGATGAAATATTCACTGAAGTTCCAAGCATTTTTGCACGTCTAATCAGATGTATGACTCTCCAAGGGCATCTGTCACTAACCCTGAACTAAGCAGCCACCAAATTTGAATCACCATCTACAATGAAGCAATGAAAACCTAATGAAGGGTACAACTAGAGCCCAAGCTCCAAAGATAATAGTCCTTAATTCTTCTCTATAATGCAGGCCTGGTCCAAAAAGTGATCCTATTTTGATAGCTATGGGGTGTGGGCTCTTAATTCCTTGGGTTTTAATTGTAATGGGCCAAATTATAAGGCCTAAAAATGGAAGTTTAAAGAGGTGTACCAAATTAGTATTTTAATGAGGAAGTTAGTATTAGTAGTGAGGCCCATTAGCTATTAGTTAAAAAACTATTTTATTTTAAATTTTATTGATAGTTGTCTCTTGAAAGTGGGGCCAGATCCCATAGCAAGTTAGGTTAGGTAGTCTTCTATTGTTTTTAGAAGTCTTATTTATTTATTTCCGGTTATTACTTGGCAGGAAGCATACATTGATTAGAATTCTAGCTTCTGATTTTTATTTAAAGAGTGTAAACTCCCATAGTCAATTATATAATAGAATTCAAATTTTTTTTTTTTTATTTTTTTTTTATTTTTTTTTTATTTTAAATTAGAGATTGTTCTCTCTTCTCTCTGCTCTCCTCATCCCCTCCCCCGATCATGCAAAATCTCTTCTTCTTCTTCTCTTCTTCTTTTTTTTTTTTTTTTTTTTTTGCGTTTTTGAGTGTAGACCATAGGCGATACTAGAAAATGACTATCTCACTCAAAATCTTGATCTCACTGAGATTTCTGTTCATTTCTCGGTTTCAACTCGACTATACCATGTCACATTATGTTTTAAACCCCATTTCGATGAGATTTCTCGTTTTTCTTGCTAGATCTTGCCTGCCTTGCTTGAATCACTCTACTATGAAGAAAACACCCCACAAAACTTTGTTCTTTTGGTGCTTTTTCTTGCCAAATCTCACCTATCCCTACAATCTTCTTAGCTTCATTTCTGGCAACATTATGCGTCCTTTTATCTTCTACCTCTTTAGCTTCGTTTCTTGAAACATTGTACTTTTTTTTCTTTTGGATGAATAAAACATTACCAAGAAGAAGAGAAAAGGGGGGGGGGATATACAGGCCCCCTAAGGGGAAAAGAGAGAAGAAAGATCACAAAGAAAAAAAATAAGGCCGCAAACCCATTAGGGGGGAGAGGATGGAAAGGGGAAGGCCCCAGGACACATCAATGAGCTTGTTCCTTGGGGAGTCCCTTGCCGGGTGGTTGGGAAGCAAATTGAGCTTGGAGCTAACATCACAAAAGAATGAATTCCAAATCTTATCAAAAGAGTGGGAGTTGGAAGTCCGTCTTTGGAGGTTCTGCTCCATCCTGGTTGATGACCAAGTAAAATGCGAGCTTTTCGACAATGTCACAAATAGAGGTCCCAGCAAAGGTCATGTCAATCCAAATCCACTCTCTATGAAGGAGCAGGATACTTCTCCTACCAAGCTAGTAGCTATTAAGGACACATTTCCAGATAGTTGAAAAAAGGGGCAACTGAAGAAAAGATGGTCCGAGTCTTTAATCCCATTTTAGGAAAGACAATAGGCTGGGGAAACTTGGATGTGGCGGTAGAGAAGAAAGGATTGGGTATGGAGGCAACTAGAGAGGGCTCTCTAAGCGGTGAAGTTGTGGCAAGGAATATGGCGAGGAATGTGGCCTTTGAACCAAACAATCTTATGCGAGGGGGAGGGAAGATTGTGAGACTGGACAAAGTTCCAAGGTGAGGAGCTGAAAATGCCAAAGGTAGAAGGGATCTAGATCACTTTATCACCTTTGACACGATGCCTGGGAGGAAGAGGAGGCATAGACGACCGTGTGAGGAGGGGGAGAGTGGATGGGGAACCAAGCGTCATTGGAGATGATAGAGGCAACAAGAGAGTCTCTTGCTAATCCAGAGGAATAAGCATATTGGGCACCCACCACAAAGAGAAATCCTAAGGGGTGCCAGTTGTCGAGCCATAGGGAGGTGGCATTACCGTCAACAATGGAGGAACGGACGGTTATAAAGGGCAATGGGGCGAAGACTAAGGATTTTGTGCCAAACCCAGGAGTCGTCATGGAGGGGGGGCTATAGTTCAAAGGTAGTCTTACCGGAGGAGAGAGGAATAAACCCAGTAGACCCAGATATTGCTTTGCTTGGAGACAAGCTTCTAGATAAGCTTAAGGATCCCAGCCGAGTTAACATCCTGGATTTTATGCAGATTGTAGGCCGAGACCCCCTTCTTAAGGAGGGATGTAAAAGGAGGGCCAACTAATGGGGTGAACAAATTTAGTAGAATCAAGACTTTTCCAAAGGAAGGTTCACATGAGGGATTTCGTAGTCTTGATGACGGATTGGGGAAGCCCTAAGACCCCAGACCAATAGATGGAAGAAGATTGGAGAACGGATCTGATGAACTCAAGGAGATCTATATAGGACAGGAGCTTGCCTTTCCAAACTTGGAGCCTTTTACGGATAAGGTCAAGCATAGGGGTGCAATGGTGGGAGGTGAGCCAAGCAAGGACAAGGGGAAGACCAAGGTATTTAACAGGGAGTGAGCCCAGGGTGAACCTCGTCAAATCAAGAATGGTGGATTTTAGGGGATCAGAGACTCCAAAGAAAAATGATGGGATTTGAGGAGGTTAACAAGAAGGCCAAAAAGATAGGTCTTCGAAGAGATGAAGGGAAGATGTGATGGATTAGACTGGACGAGGGGTTTGCTTTGGAGAAAATCATAATATCGTCAACAAAGGCAAGGTGGGTAAGCTTAAGGGTTTTGCATTTGGGGAGGGGGGAGATTAGGTGGAGGGTAGTGGCATATTGGATGGATCGGGAGAGGACTTCGAGGGTAAAGGAGAAGAGGAAGGGGGAGAGGGGAAGCCTTGGCCGATTCCAACAAAGGAAGGGAGGAATCCTGCAAGGCTACCATTCGCTAGGACAGAGAAGCCGGGGGATGCAAGCATGGATCCAATTGATGAAGATTGGAAAAAAGGGCATACCATGAAGCACCCTAGATATGAAGTCCCAACAGATGGAGTCAAAAGCCTTATGGATGTCAATCTTGAGGAGGGCAGTAGGGGAATGGGATTCTGTCACAGTCTCTAACAATCTCATGGCAGATGATGATATTGTCAAACTTCTACTAGCAATGAAGGCAGATTGGTTAGGGTTGACAAGTGAATCAACAAACGCTGAATCTTATTAGCAAGGATTTTGGCAATGAATTTGTAGAGAAGGTTGCAAAGGAAAACCGCCCTAAACGCAGTCATGGAGGAGGATCCCTCTTTATTGGGGATGAGACATAGGAAAGTGTGATTTATACTTCAAATCTGGTAGGGGTGAAGAAGAAACTATGGGTGGCTTTGAAGAGATCATCCTTAATAAGGCTCCAACAAGAGGAGAAGAAGCCCATGTTGAATCTCATAAGAACTGGGGCTTTGTTTGCTTTATGGGAGAGGAGTGAGGATGGCAACAATGATTTCCTCATCGGACGGGAGAGCTTGGAGGGGCACAAGGAGATTGGGAGGAATAAATTTGTTAAGGAGATCGGAGGGGATAAGGGGGTTCGGAGAGGAGGGAGGGATATGGAAGAGCTTAGAGAAATAACTAGAAGCTTCAGCTTTGATGGCATCTGGACTGAGGAGAGTGGAGCCATCACGAGCAAGGAGCATGAGAATGGAGTTGAAATTGTTTCTAGATTTTTGAGGCGGCAGTAGAAATATGCAGAATTAGAGTCTCCAAGCTCTTACCATTTAACTCGGGTTTCTACTTGAGGAAGCTTTCTTCCCGAGCAAGAAGGGAGGAGAGCTCAAGGGAAGAAGCATGATATTCCGCAGCAAAGAGGGGATTGAGGATAATTGCAACCTAGCTTGGATGGAAACCAGCATACCCCTACTCCCTGTAGTCGAGACTCGAGAGGAGATGTTTCCAAAAGTGGAAGAGTTCTAGAGCTTGAGAGCTGATTTGACATTCTTTGGCTTTCTAATGAAGGCAATAAGAGGGTGGAGAAAGCTTGGATAGGCATGTTCCAAGCCTCTTTGACAGTTTAGAGGAAGGCAGGATGAGGAACCCACATATCATAGGATTTAAAAGGCTTGGGACCAAAGGAGATATAGTGCTAGACAACAAGGGAGATGGGACTGTGATAGGAAATAACCGGAAGGCCAAAGGTGGCATGAGAGGAGGGAAAAAAGAAAAAGCAAGCCAGGCTTCATTGACCAAGACTTTGTCAAGCTTGCAAGCAATCCTGTTAGAGCCGCTTCTTCTGTTGTGCCAGGAAAACTTTATCCCGGATCATCTGAGATCCTGCATGTTGATGTCCTCAAGGCACTCATTAAAGACATCAACAGAGGAAGAATTAATGGGAGAGGCGCCTAGCTTTTCATGTGTTGCTGTAACCATGTCGAAATCTCCACCCAGACCCCAAGGGAGAGGGCCAGTCTGGGGGGCAAGGGAACAGATCTTGTCCAAAAGCTGGGTACTGTCAGAGGCCCGATTGAGACCATAGATCACAATGAAGGCTAAGGAGAGAGAGAAGGGATCAAAATGATGAAGTAGATACCTTGTGATCTGTTAATTACTCTCTAATATCAGATTCTGTCATTACAGTAGTATATTAGAACTATCTTCTCTGTCAGTAGATGATATTGTTCTGTTTGCTGGAATTTCTATTCTTCATATTCTGTTAAGGCCTTTGCTTAACTGTCATATATATACCCTGGCCTGTTCTGCAGTTAGGATTCACATAAAAATCTTAAGGTTTGTACTGAAATCTGACTGCATCACTCTATTCCAAAGATAATAGTCCTTAACTTTTCTCTAATTGAATCTGGTATGATTATTAGGCTTAAGTGCATCAAAGTAACTCCCCCCAATATGACCCCCCGACCAAAGATGATAGTCCAATGATCTACTTTGAAACCGATATACCAATTGGTCTCCATTTTACCAAAATACTTGTAAATCACCAAGACATGCTGTGCATAGGTTCCATAATGGGTTTTCATCAATATTGAGCTTTGGGAAGCTAGGTGGAAGCTGCTATTGATGCTGGACAGAAAGAGAAAGGGGTATAGGTTCAGAAATTCCTCTAATTTAATGACATGCCTCAAAATGTATCTAAGGTTCATGTCCATCAACCAATCCTGACCATTTTTTTTTTTTTTTGTTTTGATGTCTAAAGTCCCATTTGCTTTTGTTTATTGACATAGACCTAATACAATTATCTCTCAATAATGCAGTATCATAGCAACAATGTTTATTTTCCTTTTCTTTGAACACCATGGAGAAGTCAGAGCTATAAAATGCTATTAGCATCTATTATTTCCTTTGCAATCTTTGACAAGAGCCTCATTATTCAGAGAACAGTGGATGAGAGGACGGCAAGGGCTGCAGAACTAGAGAGGAAGTTGGTATTGCTTGAGGTATGGTAGAATATTTGTGTATTGCAAATGAGATGGAGTTGTTTCCCATTTCTAAAATGAGCATGCTATCTTAATCTCTTCAGATTAAGCATCATTACATTTTATCAGGTTGAATGTGCATCACTGAATCAAGAGCTGCAAGATATGGAAGCTCGTGCTCGCCGTGAACAAAAAAGGTCTCCTGAAGAGGCAAATCAAGCACTGCAGGTAGAAAGCATATGCCTGTAGTTTGTTGGATTGTGAACCATTTGCAGAGGCTAAATATTTGATTCCTAGTTTGTTGGATTGTGAACCATTTTCAGAGGCTAAATATTTGATTCCTTCATTGCATTGTTTGAAGTGATCAATACTCAAGATAATGCAATTCCCTTAGCTCCACCGTCTTCATGAAAGTATTGCTTTTAGATTGGCAAGTGGAATACTATTAAACTACTAAAATATCTTTCTGATGATTAGACGGTGATTAAAGCTTGAGGTTTAAACAAATGCATTTACTGTTTTCTGCTTTAATATTTCAAGAAAAAACACAGTACCTCAGTTAAAAGAAAGCTTGCAAGTTCAATGACAGGATCTTTCTCTTACCAAAAAACTTTCTACTCTCTAGTTTTGTGAACTTCACTGATGGGAGCAGTTAGTGCTTACCAAAGAAATTCCTTGTTAAGACTACAGTATTTAAGTTTTTTCTACCACTTGTTTAAAACGTACATTCAAGTTCTAATAACTTTAAAGCTTCTATGTTCAGATATTTACTTTATATTTTCAAATTTAAAGATACAGGCATGGCAAGAAGAAGTTGAGCGTGCACGCCAAGGACAAAGAGATGCAGAGAGCAAACTTTTTTCATTGGAGGCAAGTGTCTTTTGGTTATTACTTGACAAATAATGTCAATAATTGAGGACTTCTATTGTATATTGCTGTCCAATGTTTTTAAGATCTCAGAATCAGACCAAATGTTTGACATAATGATTGATGGTGCAGTGGTTTGACCATCTTGTATGAAAGTCAGAATGTGATATATGATTTTATTGTAGGCTTTCCAACTCCCAGTTGACTCAGCTGTCACTCACATGAGAACTAAAGTGTTATAAATAACTCTTCTATGTCAAAATGCTTGATTTGATTGGCTCACTTTGACTTCCCCAGAATCACTTTACTCAACTGAATTTTCCATACCTCCAGGAAATTTTAGGAAAGTTAAAGTAGATGATTCCCCTTAATAATTCTTTGTATACATTTCTATCCTACTGAATCTTGCATACCTCAAAGAAAAGTTAAAAAAATGTTCAACTAGATGAAGCCCCTAATTCTTTGTATAATGTATACATTTCTATCCTATTGTTTTTAGGAGGTGCTCATTTGTATTGCTAGGAATAAGTTACGAAGAGTTTCAAGATCCTTATCCCCCGCACCCCATTTTCATCTACAATGAACCAACTAAAAGTATATACTGCAACCAACGAATGGTAAAATTTAGCAGTTGTTTACCAACTAAAAAGTATATACTGTTTGGAAAGTTCTATGTTATGACCAGAGGATCCTAAAAAATCCAACTTTTCATTAGTATTTGGATTTGGGACAATCCAAAAGTCGAAACAAGTAGTAATGTTTGACATTCAAGAGTAGTGGAGTAGCTGCCCGCTCTGCTGTGGCTTTCATATATTTTTTGTTAGTTCCTTGTTCTAGTTTTCTGAATGGGCAACAATTTGGTAGCTTAGTCCATTTTGTATGGCATTTAGAGGCAATCTGTTCAAAATTGAGGTATTCTGTTACTTCCGTCTCGTTTGACATACATCATGATTTCTGAATCCAATTTATGCGTGCTTAGTTTCTTCATTGTTATTTTTGGCAGGCTGAAGTTCAAAAAATGAGAGTGGAAATGGCAGGCATGAAAAGGGATGCTGAGCATTATTCCCGGCAGGTCAGAAGCTTCTGCTTTGTGTTCGTTTTACTCTTTTTAGTCATAGATAATGCTCCCTTAAGTTTCAAGATGATTCACCACATTTAGACACCAACCTTCTTTTCAACTTTCATATTTTTGTCATCTTATTGAAACAAGGTTACGTAGGTCAAAGCATGAAGAAGAAGAGGACAAGGAAAAAAAATTACTGTTCACATGAACAGTGATATGGCTCCATTTTGGTAGCTATTTGGTTGATCTTGATGGGTATTATAATTGTTGCTACTTCTTTGGTTTAAGTTTCTATTTTCGGAAGTTTTTTGTCTTTAGTCAAACCTTGGACAGCAAGACAAAGAGGATCGATTTGTTTCCTGATTAGTTCTATTTCTTCTTGTCAAGCAAATGTTTAAGTTGAGTTTAGGAAAGTCTTTCCTTTTTTTAAAAGCTTCCCTTTTGTAAGGCTTTGGCTTAGCCTACTTAAAGCCCACCATTGTAAGCTTTGACTCAAGTTTGAGTTAATAAAGTTGAAGTGTTTCTTCATGGCTGAGAGAATCAATTGAGTGGGTGAGATACCTAGAACTTTGAGAGAGAGAGGCCCAAGGGGGAGGTGAGGCCTAGTCTATTTTCTGTTTTATTTTCTGATTTGTTACTTGGATCTGAGATTTATTGATCTGTTTAGGATCCTGCCTGGGGCCAGGTCATTCATGATCCAACCCTACATTATTTGGTATTAGAACCTCACAGAAGATGGAGCCGGAAGTTACTTACTTTACTGGACGGAGAGCTCCCTGTGAATTCCTTGATTGGTTAGATTCTATGGAGGAACATATTGTCTACTACAACTTGACAAAGGCGCTGAAGCTTCGATTTGTTTATTCCCGATTTACTGGTCGTGCTAGAGAATGGTGGAGAGTCCATGAAGAGCAGCTTCGAGATAGAAGACTGGAACCTAGGACTTGGGAAGAGAGAAGCTCGAGTTGGAGAATCAATACCTACTTGAATATATCCAATGAAAGCTCTTCCTTTGGCAAGATTCCCACCAAATAGCATTTAAATTTGAAGAGTGCCTGAAACAATTATTAGACTGCATGACCGTCCTTGTGCAACAATTTGAAGCTAAATTTGCTTCTCTCTATCCTCCACCTCCATGGGATGCTACCGTGGCAGCTGTTGAAGTTTTGAAGATGGAACAACAACAAAAGAAGAAACCTCCAATCAAAGAACCAGAACCTAAAATTAAAGTTAATGTTGAAGAAGTTCCAGTAATTTTTGTCGTCGAGGTAGAGCTAGTCCTTGATGTTCCTATTATTGAGTAATGCGGATCAGGGTTCGAAACCGGAATCGGATCGCTTATGGGCCCGTTTAAATAATCAAGACCCAAATAGAAGAGGTAACGGCCATCTTGTAATTAAATGGAATGGCACAACTATAAATAAAATAGAATCTGTATGGGAGTGGCAGAATTGTAATTATGAGGAACTTCACTTTAAGAGAAGAGACAAAGAAGGGGAGTGGGACGGACACCCCACTCTAAATCTAATAAGAAATAAAATAAAATTTGAATCTCCCTACTAACTTGATGGACACCCCACTCTAAATTAAAGGAAATATAATCAAATTACAAAATTAACCCGAAGTATTCCTTCCCCCAACTGTATCACTGAGACTCATACAGAAGAATTCGAAAGCAACAAGGTTGCAACGATAGACAATGAGGTCGAGACCAAGGAACTTGGTACTATAACAACTGTGATTATTGTGAACAGCCAAAAAGAAAATCCTAAGGGGCTTGAGATTGAAGGTTTGGGGGTCAAGGACACAATGGAAGAAGATTATGTGGATGTGGTATGATATTGGAGTTGATCACATAGAGTACGTGATCCTACCTGAATTTTTCAAGGAACGAGAGCCACAACTCCAAGACTTCATTCCTAGATTCAAGGGGTTGCCGGAGTTTTTCTATGGACTCAAGCAGGACAACCATCACGTGAAGTTTTTCTATGGACTCAAGCATGGCAACCATTAGGTGAAGTTGAATGTCCAAAACTCAAGGTCGAGTTTTTTTAAAGAATGGGCAAGTTAATGTAGATCAAAGCATGAAGAAGAAGAGGATGATCGTCACTCCAAGTTCTGTGCTTGCCTTGAGGATTTGGAGAGTTATGTACACTTCCTAAAGTCAATACCGATGAGAGGTGGCTAAGGACAAAAATATTCTGCATGTGATGCATGTCAGGCAGAAAATTTGCAATGTCATCATCGATAGTGGGAGAATATGGTCTCAAAGAAGATGGTGGAGAAGCTAAACATCAAGTGCAAAAAAGAACCCCCCACACCCGTAGTTAAATCCAATAGGCTTCTGGTTACAGTTCTCAGCCGTAGGCTTCTGCAATCCCCCGAGTATTTGATCTCAAACCATTGGAAGAGGTCTATTTTTCCTTTCTATGGATGGGAACCCATTCCAGTGGCTTGAGCAATAACCAATGGCAAAAACTCCAAAAAAGGAATAGAAAAGAAACACCCACAGTTTCAAATTTTGGTCTTGTTGCTGTTTTCTCAGGGTCCTACTTCAAGTCGTATTTCTAGTTCTACTCTATTTTAAGATCAAATATGATTTTCTGTTTCGGATTAGTATCATTATATTATTGTTGAAATCTATTGGTGTTTTGATGCAATTTTGATTAGATTTTAGCCCATTAAGGTCTGTTATCGGTAGTCAATTCTGGAATACTGTTTTTAAGAATCCAATTCCTAATTAGATATTCTTATAACTTCATATCAGACCATCAGATGAGACTCATTTTTTGAGGAATTATTCTAGAATAAGAAAGTGGCCTTCGACCAGAATTTTGTTCCCATCTGAGTTGTTGATTGTTACTTATTGGATTTCTTCTAAATCTGGGTTTTTCCCCCTTCACCGCAATTCTGTTTTTCAACTGAGTTTTTAAACCTAATCCCTGAGGCTTCTAAATGACTAAAAACCCTATCAGTTTCTGTTGTGCCTAAAGAGGGAACTGCATGTTCTTGAGAATTAGCAAGTCAAGAGGATTTTATTCTTTGAAACATTGTAGCTTACACATAGGAAAAGAGGCTGGCAAAGCTAAATAGCATTATAATTCAGGGAACTAATTCTTCATTTGGTAGACTAGTCTGATTTTGTTCCTTGGAAATATAGTTCCCCACCCCTCCGTTATGGCTGCCTTCAGGCCAACATTGATTTCTATATTTATCATGTGGTTTAATCTAATAAAAGTTGTTTTATTGCAAAAAATGGGATGGGTTTTGTGTTGTTTATCTATTTTTGCTATTTTGGGATGCTTTTTGCTGAAGCAAAATATTGTTCTTTTCGATCCTAAGATTGCTTCCTCATTGTTGTGGGAATCATTTACGATGAGTCACTTGTAAGAATCAAAGAAGTGTTTCCTAGAAGGCTAGAAGATCAACTAAAGAAAATTATAAGATACCAAGTGTAGTCAACACCTCCCCCCCCCCCCTCTCTTTCTTGGAAGAGTCCTCAGCTCTTTTGGCTTTAATTGTTTTTCCTTTTGGTAATTTGACTTATTTATCATTAGCAAAGTTCATTTGCATTAAGCTAACACTCAGGATGAAATGTATCAAACCATCTATTATTGGTAAACCAGCATTATAAATCAATTTTTAAACTTTTCTTGCAAATGAAAAAGATAAGCATTTTTTTCGGCAGCCAATACTAATATATTTGGTATAAATCCTGGCCCACGTATTCAATATACATGTCCTTTCATGTTTAAAAATGACAGATGAGTGTAATGAATACCGTCTCCCACTGATCTTTTGACCCGCCGCAATTGGGGTTTCCATTATAATATATAGGAGCACATGTAAAACTATATTTATTGGATTCTTATTTCTTGCCAATGATTTTCCAGGAGCATATGGAGCTTGAGAAAAGATACCGTGAACTAACTGATCTATTGGTATGTCAGATTTGGGATTTCTTCACTAATTCAGAAAGAACTGTTATTATTGATAAGTTATGTTGAATCCTCACTCCGTACGATTGGAAAACTATGATCCAGTACTACAAGCAAACACAACTTGAAACCATGGCTAGTGAAAAGGCTGCAGCAGAGTTCCAATTGGAGAAAGAAATAAAGCGTCTTCATGAAGCACAGGTATATCTTTGCCTGGTGAAGGTTGCTGCTTAACTCATCTTATTCATTTTTGCCAGTGTTTGTATCCTTGTTACCTTTAGTGCCCTGTTATCTTGCATATAGAATTCACCATTTCACTCAAACAGGTTGAAGCAGAAAGAAGTAGGGTTTCCCGCCGTGCATCATCAACTTGGGAAGAAGATACTGACTTGAAAGCACTTGAGTATGTTAAGTTTTCTCATGTCAGATTTGCATTTGTTTCCATCCTTCCTCCAAAGTTTAGGATAATTGATGCAGATAAATCACATAATGGACTTATTTTAGTGGAAATACGTCTTGAGGTGGATCATATATGTATGGTCCTTTAGTTCAAAGGGTTTTCTTTGAAATAGGCCACTTTGATGGACCTAAAAATGGGTAGGAGGAATAAATATAGGATTGGGTAGAAGGTAGGGATACAAGATATACTTCCTTATTTGAGCTTGAGTGATTTATTTCATTATTTATTTATTTTTATTTTTATTTCCTTTGTTAAGGATTGGATAGAATCTTGTATGAATAGAACTCCTATTCCTACTTTGGATAGAGTTTTGATCATGAGGGACACCTATTCTATCTAGTTAGTTAAGATCGATAGAGTTTTATTCTTGTGGGACACTGATTCCAGCTTTAGCAGAAGGATGTTTCTTATGTGTACTCCACATTCATTTTCTTTCCTATTGTAAGCATACTTCAGTTTCTATTTAAATAATGTAAATGGAGCCCTCCATAATTTTTACAATGAATGAAACCTTTGCTTCCTCAAGTTCTATGGTGATTCAGAATACTGTTGTGGGTGATCCAACAGGCCCTGTTTTGGTGATTCAATAGGTTGATTTGGTGGTGATTCCAGCCTAGGCCTTGAGTGGTGATTCCCGGGTCATATCCTTCTCTTCTTATCTTCTCTATTTTCTGATTTTATTCAAGTTACAGGTCAGTACCATCCCTACACATACTTTAATCTCCCTATCTGTTAGTTCTGTTTGCCTTCTATTAATCTGTTAATCACCCCGCAGTGGCGAGAGCCTCGTGCAGTGTGTTCGCCCTTTATACATCCATAACTCCATCCTTAGTTCTATTTTTTATGCTTCTGTTTTGATTCAATACCAGATCTTCCCTTTGATTTCTGAAAATCATTCCTCCAGAAGGGTCTTGAAAAATCTCAGTTTGCTACTGTTTTCCCTAATTTAATTTCAGATTTCTGTTCTGTTTATCACTACTCAGTTTCTGCTGCTGACAATGCTTCATTCTTTATATGATCAGTTGCTGTGTTAGTGTTCTTCCAATTCAGATATCGATTTCTGGTTCTTGAAGCTTCCCATCATTTAGGATTTATCAGGAGCTACTAATACAGCCCTTGGTTTGGTCCTAAATTTTTATATGTTAATCTTTCAATTGAATAGTACCTTCAACCAGATTTCTGGCCAAATCTAAATGGTCGATTTGTTGATACTTAATTTCTCTTGAATCTGGCTTTGATTCCCATCTCTGTGATTCTGGCTTATTGTTGGTTTTCCAAGACCTAGTGTTTGGATTAGAACCACATTAATATATTCAACTAAATGAGGTATCTTTTGTCTCACTTATTTAGTATACTATTTTAGGTAATCTAATCTATGATATGCTTTTAATTGCTGGGCTCCAAAACAATATGAATTTTTGTGTCTCAGTTATTTCATATACAATTCAGGCAGTTCATAACATGCTTTTAACTTCTGTGTAATTTCAAAATTAGTGAAATATATGAGTCTTATGATTTAGGTTGTGCATCTTAACCAAAGATTTTATGTCTATCAAAATTCCAAATTTTGCGGTGGTGAAGAGGCTGTTAGATACAAGTTTTTTGTGTAATGGAAGAGATTTTCACTCTGTAGACAAACATCAGAAGATGTATCTATGTTTTAGTGTTATCGCTCAGAGAAAAATATATCCTATCCCCCCTTTTTCTGGCAAGTATTGATCAATTTCTTCGTGGAATAATAAAACTACAGGCCTCTGCCCTTGTATCATCGACATATGGTTGGGGCAAGCATACAGGTGAGCTAAATCCCAATGCTTTTTCTTGACTTCCTTTTCTGATCTCATCAGCACTCTTTCTCCCATTCATCTTTGGTAATTTCATGTTAAAAATTGTTTCTTGTAGTTGCAAAAAGCAGCAAAACTCTTGGATTCAGGAGCTGTCCGTGCCACTAAATTTCTCTGGAGATACCCAGTTGCTCGAGTGATCCTACTCTTCTATCTTGTAAAAACTGACTACATTAATTTAATTGGCAATAATATAGTTGTAAAGATTTCTCTTATAGGAGATTTGGAAATGCTAATGACAAATGAACCTATTGGCAGGTTTTTGTACATCTCTTCCTTATGTATCTGCTTCATCGCCTTCAGGTATGTATTCGTGTCCGCAAATTTCATACAGGAGGCAGATCATAGAGAGATGTTGTGTTAAAAAAACACTTTCATCAATAGCTGAATGATACTGAATTCAGCTCCCAGTGATCACCTGATGCTCAAGAATCAATTTAGAGACATTCATATTCACAATAAATACATATATTGTCACTTACATTTCCTGTGGTTTTCTATCATATATTTTCAGTTGAATTTATTTACTCAAGCCTGTGTCTAGTTGGATGTAAAGTGAAGGGAAATGAAACTAAAACGAAAATATAATGAAAACTTTCTAATCATTACCAACAATGATAGTCTTAACTAATTCAAACACTAATTAAATGTAGTAATTTAAATTTATTTCAATTTCCAACCAAATTCCTCGGCTTTGGGTAGATATATATGATAGGGCAGAGGAGTATACTTAAAATTTTAAATTTTAAGTTAGAAAATTTCCATTTTCCTCTCAAAATTAACTTAACTTTTCCTCATTCTCTTTTCTTGTACCTAAACGGAGCCTAAGCTAAGGGGTTCGTGTCTAACTGAAAACTATGCTCAAATGTATTTTACTAAATGCATTCCCTTGCAACATGTCTATGAAATACTCAAAGCACTTCCACAGCGCTTGTAAGAATAATGCTTTTTATGTGGGCCACATGTGCATTGAATAGATATGATTCAAGATGTTAAATTGATATGTGTAGGCTTGATCAGTTTCAACCTTACATGCATATAATTCTAATAGTTCATGTATTGCATTGACAGTCACATACATATAGAGCTGACCTCCGATATGATATTCACATATCTCATGTCCAATTGATTACATTCAGCCAACTTGGATTTCCTGTGCAATCTGTAGGAACAAGCAGACAGTTTCAACCCTGGAGATGCGGAGTTTATGGGACTTAACAACCATACCTTGCCATGAGACTTCAGATTCTACTCGGTCAGAAGCAAGCATTTTGAAGTTACCTGCAAATTTTGCTAATTGCAAGTAGGGGCATACAACAACACTATTTTCTCCCTTTACTTACATTCCTCTTCTACTTCCAGCATATGTATTTTTTTCCCCAGGTGGTGGGGACTGTGTATTAATTCATTTTCTAGTAGTATATATTAAAAATTTGAGGCTGGTGTCCAAATGATTAAAGGAACGAAGCATGGATATCTGTGTCAATGTAAGTACAGATTCATATTTTCGAAAATCAATTGGATTGATTTATTTCCTCAGAACTATCTCCCATGATGTGTCATGCGTTCTAAAATGAATAGTGTTTGTGTTTTGAAAATGGGGTAACCATCACTTGCTCTATATTGATGAATATGACTTAACCCTCACAAATTTGCTAACAAACTTATTTGGTGTGGTGCATCCTCTTGGAGTATGAATTGAGACTTGTCTGTAGATAACAAATTATTCTTCTTTGGGTACTGTGGTGAATCCTTATTATACACAACCAAAAGTCTCAGTATACATACGAATCGGATAAACTTGACTGATGAGTTTGGGAGTGGGAAGTTGGTATGCTTAAGGCGTAGCAAAGTTTCGAGGATTGCAATTTAATGAGGGGAATCACCCCCCCCTTCCCCTCCCCACCCACCTGGGTTGGCTCCAACTGGTTTTGATTCCATTTGAATTGGAATCAATGGAAGCAGATCCCATGTCCAGCTCTGGGTTGTTAAACCTTAATGACAATGCTGGTAAGGATTCATGAATATGAGTTTAGTTAAGGGGTTGATTCATGCTGAAGGCAGAACTACCTGGCCAGACAAGACAACATGACACTGAGTGCTTTGCGTTTGCAAAGTATAATTTGTTGATCATAAAAAATAAAAACAAAAAAGTATAATTTGTTGGGAAATTCCCAGAGGCATCCCAGAAACTTGCATGTGGACATGTACAACATGGGTTCTGTTCATGGGCCATGGTTTTAGTTGAGTTGATCATTGTGATTTTTTTTTGGTAAAGATCATTGTGATCTTTGGGTATATAGGTTATGGTTTAGATTTGCCATGTACAGATACTAGTGTTCTATCTCAAGTCTCAAGTACATATCCATCTTGTCTTGACAACAATATCTAAAACCTTGTCCTAACTTAATGAGGTGGTTTACATTGAGATTCCAAGCAAGGACGAGCGTGAGGATCCATGCAAAAAGATTAACGAGTCATAACTAATTATAATAAGTGCCGATTGTCAACTTGACGCACTATTACAAATCAGTCACATCTATCTTGTCTTTATTTCCCCTCCCCCCCCCCCCTTATTGTTTCAATACAAAAGTATCACACATAATCACAGTATCAGGTACTTAATACCACTGGTTTCATCAAAAGTAGAATACAGTATAGTAAAACAATGGGAACAAAGATTCAGGCTCTTTTGGATGGATTGTGGAAAGTGATTCCTCAGTCCCATTTTTGTCATGTGGCCTGTCTAGTGGTGATGAGAGAAAAGAGTGTATAAAGTAGCGAAATCTATGCGTTTTTATAGAAATGCAGGCATTATGATGGGTTTGCTGAAAATCACATATTCATGTCAAAAAGAAGTCCACCAACGCAACTGTGACTCCAATAGAAAAAGATTCTATTTTAAAGATTGTTAATGGCCCAAACGAAATCTGTGAGATTTTGGATGGAACCGAGTGTGAAGATACACCCATTTAGGTTAACGCAACTGACTGTGCACTGATTGGACTCCGATAAAAATAGATTTTCTCTCGATGGTCACTATTGGCTGAAATGGAATCTGTGGGATTTTGGTAGAACCAAAAGTGATCATCTATTTAGGTTAAAAGGAGTCCAACGCAACTCTCTAGATGTTGTTCGACTAGCAAAAAATATTTTGTTTTGAAGGCTGTCATTGGCTAGAATGAAATCCACCGAACTCAAGGTGCTTAAAACCCACCTCCTCGGGGTTAGGGCACAACAGTGAGCACCCTAGTCCGAAAATAATATTTTAGCTGATTTTTGGCATTACAACAGTGCAAAAATGGTATTTTGAGGAAAATTATATATATATATATATATATGTACAATATATGTCAATTTAACAAATTATCTACATTTTCAAATAATAAAATAAATAATTAAAAAATGTGAGGTGAGACAAAAATAAAAAAAAAAAAAAAAAAAAAGGCTTCGCAAACTCAAATTTGCATACATTTTACCGGCGTAACTTAGCATTTTGTGCTAGTGCACTTTAGCAAGTTTAGGCTGATTTTCGGACAAAATTCCTGGTGGGATATATGGAGACCTAATTGTGGAATTTTGACGATCCATATATCGTTGGAAATATTAGTTGTAAAATTCAAAAACATAATCAAAATCGCAACCAGAGCAGGGGACCCGTGAAATAATTTTTTTAATGAAATAATAGTCAAACGGTGTCATCTTCGCACCGAAGTCTGTCTAAGCACACTCTTTAAATGACAAAATAAAAGTTTCTTGGAAGTTTTAGCCCATTCTGGGAAAGTTGAATTATCCTTATCCAGTATACTGGTCATCTTCCATTGTTTGATTGTTAAGAGCGATGTCAAAATCATTTCCTCATTGTTTGGAGGTCATCTAGGGCAAAGAAAAAAAAAATCAATATTTACACTACCCAATAACTAGAATTATCAATCTCCCCACTTAAGTGACAAATATGGCAACTTATGAACAAAAATTTCCTTCATTGCTAGTGAGAAGCAGTGGTTTCTATGCTTATGCTAGAGTATACTTCTATACCTTTTTTTTTTTTTGAACTACTCCTGTACTATTATTTCTACCATTTACGCATATTGGTGTTGGACCCGGTGGGGATTTAAAAAAGAAAATAACTGATGGGAAATGTGCCTAATATCAGATGGGCTTAAATTATTATGATTAAATCTTGGCAGATTTTCCCTTCTTCCTCCTAGTATCTATCAAACAAATGGTTGGCCTTGCCTCCTTTGTTTGTAGGCATATGCTTTCCTCTCTAAAGCTCACGTCTCCTTTTTGGATTATCTTCAATCTCGTGTGATCGATAGGCAATCATCTCAGCCTCCCCCTTCAAGTGGTATACGCTGCTGGTCTCACACCCCCCCCCCTCTAGGCCTGTCAAAATTAATTCACATGCAATTGTAGTAAGGAGACCACCAAAAGGTTGACTTCGTTGCAAGGGGTTCTTATAGTGAAGTCTTGTGGCTATTTTAGAGCTTATTCCTTCCACTTCTTTGTTAGTTGCTGAAGTGAGTGCTCTCTGATCATCTTTGTTACATGCTATTTTCGAGGGGTGGCCTTCAGTCATTTTTGAATCAAATTCCAAACAACTTATCTTAGCTATCAACACCAATAAGTTTGATCTAAAATCATTTTGGTTGTGGATGATATCTCTCAGTTGTTATGTTCTTCTGTGGAGTGTAACTTCCGTTTTAGTCCTCAACTAGCGAATTTCATTGCTCAATCTAGGGGTGTCAATTCCTAAATCGAACCGGTAAAACCAACCGGACCAAACCGATAACAGCACGGACCGAACTGAACCGAAGCCTTATTGGTTCGGTTCGGTTTGGAGTATTGCAACCCCAAAACCAAACCGAACCGCACCGAAAACTAGATGAATCCGAAATCAAATCGAAACTGGCCCAAAACCCAGACCGAAACTGAAACCAAACAGGTAAGAAACCGAAACACTCAAAAATTCATTAAAAAAATAAAAAATTGCGTAGTTTTGTATACATTTGTATGGAAAGTCGAATCCAAACTGGACCAAAAACCAAAACCAACCCAGTTACAAATCGATTTAAGAAACCGAAGACAAACCAAAATCAAACCGCATCGAAATCGAAACCAAACCGAAACCAGAATTTCCTTATTGGTTCAGTTTCGGTTTCAGCTTTCCCACACCGAAACCGACTCAACCCAGACCGAAACCGAGCCGGACCGACCGATTGACACCCCTAGCTCAATCCCTTTCCCGTAGGACTTTTTCTTCCTCAATGGCAATTAGCTTATTTTGTAATGACCCCTATCTCAACTCAGTTGTGCCTAGGAATGATCCTTCTGCAACCGTTTCTTCATTGAATGAATGAATTTCAAGTTACTAAAAAATAAAAATAAAATCCTTAATTATACTAATTTTCTTCTTTAACTAGCCAAAGCTAAGATTATATTTGTCGATCAAAGAAATCAGTTGGAATTCTATTTGTCGATCAAAGAAATCAGGTGGATTAAATCTTAAGCTTTCTTCACCTATAAATGAATCAATTATGTGTAAGAAAGCCTGAGAAGTTCTAAACCCCCAAAACTCTTTGTGGGGAAGGATGATTAAGTCCAAGTACTTTCTTGATATTAATTTCCTCCATGCCACATACCTCGTAATGCATATTGGGGGATGGAAATCTGTATTCCAAGCCCGTTATACTCTGTTGAAGGGCCTTTTTATTAGAGTTGGACACAGTCGATCTATCAATCATTGGATAGATCCTGGATTTCAAGATTTCCTCCTCCAAGTTCTCTGTTTCCGCTTCCACGAGATGCTCCTCTCAATGTTGCTGAACTTGTCAATTATCAAGGTAACTACTGGAAGTCTGAACTCATATTTTATTGGTGGCCTCAAGAAATAGTAGAAGCAATTTTATCTATTCCCTTGCCAGTTCCCTACTGAAGATACATCCATATGAGCTCCTACAACAAAGAGCAATTTCATTGTTTCTGCAGCCTATCGACTTGCTCTTCTAGGCCACATTTCCAACTTCAATCCTATTTAGTAGAAGATATGGCATATAAAGACAATTCTTAAAGTAAGATTTCTTATATGGAAACTAATGCTTGACATAATGCTACATTGGGGGTCTGCTTATCAGTTGGGTCATTCGTTTGGATGGTCTTTGCCCATTATGTTCTTAAACACATTTAGTCACCTCAAATCATTTATTTCTTCACTAAGCACTCACATGAGCTATTTGGATTGCTTCTAGTTTTCAATTGAGCACTTCTTTTAACAAGATCCAGGATTGGGTGGCCTTTATATTAAGCATTCAAGTCAACACTTCACCAAATCAAGGATTTGTGGTATTGTGGTAAGCATATTGTGGCATATTTGGATCTCATATACTAATGGATCATTTCGTCACTCTATTCCTGTTGTACCTGCCCTTTTGAGACGAATGACTTCATTTGTGAATACATATTTATCTTTTCAGATATTGCCTTCACAAATTAGTAGGATCATCATCTCATTTGCTTATGTGACAAAAACTCTCATAATACAACTAGATATTTTTATTGCAGTTTCTTGGAACTTCACTCATCTCATCATAGAAAGTGATAATTTAGAAGTTATTTATTTATTGAGACCGATCGCTTCTATTCCTCCTCGGAGAATATCAACAATTATTGATGATTGTCACATATTAGCATCACCACTCAATTCTGTTATCTTAACTCATGTTTACCAGTAAGACAATCATATGGCAGATACTATATAGCTTCTTTTGGAGATCCGTCATTTTGTAATATGTTATAACTCTCCACCCTCTCCTTCTCTTCTTCATTGTCTTTGGATGTTTGTAATACTTTATTTCCTCACATTGTATATTTTTCCTTATTCTGTAATTAGGTTTTTCTTCTATTAAAAAAAAAAAATTAAATAAACAAAAAAAATTATTTAATAAATTTATTAGTTCATTATTTCTTTCTTAGCTTCCTTTTTATTTCTCACATTTTCTTAAAAAGGGTCTTCCTAAGTTCACTATGCATACTATTGTTATGTGATCGGTAAGCCCACTTTATGTACAGCCATGTGATACAATGAAGAGTATTATTTTACTATACATAGATGTATTGTCCATGTGAACAAATATTGAATTGTACTCTTTTTTTTTTTTTTTTAACATATTTGTAAAATAAAATAGAAAAATCCGTATCCTCGGAACCCAAATCCTACCGTCCATATAGCATCAGTTCATATCTCTCGAACTTTCCCACACAAGATACACTCATACACAGACCTGTCTCTTCTTCGGTTCTACTTACTTCATGCAAATAAAGTAAATTAAAAAGTTATTTACGCTTTAGCCGAACTCCGAAGAAGCCCCTCTCAATAGGCAATTTTCGCTCTTTCTCTATCTCTTTCTCTCTGAATGTACTGGAAGCGTTCTCTCCACAGATCCCCAAAAATCACATCGTTGAAAACCCTAATCTTCTCTGAATCAATCTCTATTTCTTCCGATCATTCCTTGTTTCTTTGTTTTTTCTTGGCCTTCCATGATTGAATCTGTTGGAGAAAGTGAGTTTTGAATCCTTTACCTTTCAGTTCTTGGTTTTTTCTATTGTTTGAGTTGATCCATTTCTTCTCTTTTTAGTCGGACTGATTCTGGGGTTTTTTGTGTGCGAAAGTAGAGTTGTGGAGAAGCAGTTTAAGGGGTTTCAGGCATGAGATTTGATGAACGATGCCGGAACTGCGTAGTGGAGTCCGCAGGGGCCGAGCAGCACAGCTGAATCCGATCGGAGGTGAGAAGTTGATTGCCAAGACTAGAAGAAGAAGAACAGTAAAGAACAAGAAACCGATCGATGAGAATATCGTGAGGGGTTGTGTTCCGACAACGTCTCAGCAGGTTGAGGAAGAGAGGAAGGAAGGCGGAGGAGCAGGCGCTGATTTTGGCAGATTAGTTGGTGCTGGTAACGAAGAGGTTGGAGAGAAGCAGATGGACGATTACGATAGCGGGGGGAGAAGCGCTGACAAGGCTCCTGGTGCTGAGGATGAAGGAAGCACTGCTCCCCTTCCTGAAAAGGTTTCGACATTTTTTCTCCTTTGTTCCTCTCTGTTGGTCATTGCCTTGTGCTTTTCGGTTTGAATGCGGATGGTTGGAGATTGTGGTGCTTAAGTTTTTGTGTTTTGAGAAAAAAATTGTGGGATTTTTTTTTTTTATTTCGTAATGTTGTGAAAGTACGCAGTTCTTACCTTTTATTTTATGGGAGATTGAGAACATATTGGTAGGAGATCCTTATGGGGTATTCTCAGTCCCTTCTTTGAGCTGAAACTTGAGTATTGTTCATCACTCCCCCCGCCCTCTTCTTTGGTACTAAAGTAGCTGGTGGTTTATCATATTAGGTGAGGAAATATGATACATTAGGACTGGGGAGATTGTTATGTAGGCTATGCATACTATTCTTTCAACCGTTACTAGAATTCTGACTTTATGAGTAGAGCTGGGTTTCCATTCTATGATTTTTTGCATGTTGTGCAATAGGGACAGAGTTCATCCTTTTCCTAAATGTGAACGAGTTGGAAGCGAACAGAGTTTTAATTCTTGTTTCTACCTGGCTTTCAACCTGCACTTTCTATGAAGCTCTAGCAGGATCTTAAGATTACTTTTGACAAGTGAGCAATTGAAATTTGAGGAATCTATGATCTATCCTACTTAATTCTAGGGGGATGGAAGAGTGCACGTGGCAGGCTACGCATGATTGGGATTCCAGCTGTGTGGTGAATCCCACTCTGATCTACGGTTGGGGTTGCACTGTAAAGTGGGACGTTGGCCTAGCATGGCAGCACTTGGAGTTGGCCTTTAATATTTTTTTTGGACTATATTTTCTTTCTATGTAGTCTCTGTATTCCAATATGTCACACATGTTCTTATATTGTCATCTTTTATAGTTTCCTGATTTAACCAGAAAACTGCATATTTTTCTTGATAAGCACTCCTCTCAGATATGTTGGACAAGAACGAAAACTCAAAATATTGGAATTTGATCAAATTGCTAAACTCTGATGTGACCTTCAAATTATGTGCCATTCTGGTGTCTTGGATCATTTTGTCCATTCATGTTCTATTACTTCTGCTCATTATTAATTAGGACCAATGTTGCAGTTAAAGGAGGAAAGATATTATGAGTGATGTCGTTGTTAAATTTAACTGTAATGGGTAGTTCCTGAATATATTTGTTTGGGCATGAATCATTCTCTGGTTTCTTTGCTACAGGTCCAAGTGGGTAATTCCCCAGTGTACAGAATAGAAAAGAAGCTGGGCAAAGGAGGCTTTGGGCAAGTGTATGTTGGACGACGTATTTCTGGTACAAGTACTGGATCTGGAGCTAATGAGGTATGGTATTCATTTCCGTACAGCATGACTGCGTAATATTGCTTTTGTTTGATCTCATCTTTTGACATGTTCTGTGATCACTGTATTGTAGGTTGCCTTAAAATTTGAGCATAGAAGTAGCAAGGGATGTAATTATGGACCGCCTTATGAGTGGCAAGTTTACAAGTATGACTCCTTATATTCTCTTTGTTGTATACTTTAGTTATCTTCTACATACTCCATAAATATTGTTGAAGTGTGTACTGCGTCCAACAATTTATAGTCAACCTTTTGTATTACATGGCAGCACTCTCGGTGGCAGTCATGGTGTGCCAAGAGTCCACCACAAGGGCCGCCAAGGTGATTATTATGTCATGGTACGTTTTCATTTGCAACTATCTCTATGGTCGTCATATAATGACATCTTATGGGCGTGTTTCTGGGATTGCTTCTGATAATTCATCATCCTTCAGGTTATGGATATGCTGGGACCAAGTTTATGGGATGTTTGGAATAACAATGCTCACACGTATGTTTATCTGAGAAGAGCTCAATATGTTCTTTTCAGTTTTTATCCTGACTATTTTTCTTTTTTAATTTCTAATTTTACTTTACTAACTGCAGAATGTCCATTGAAATGGTTGCTTGCATTGCAATTGAAGCAATCTCTATTTTGGAAAAGATGCATTCTAAAGGGTGAGATTTTTGGGCTATGATATCTCTGTCTTACCTTTTAATGGTTTTTTTCTATCACTCCTAATTGGCATGCATGCAAGCATTTGGTTGTTCCTATGAGTTTTTGTAATACTGATATTGCTGGTTTTAAATATAATTTTTGGCAGGTATGTTCATGGGGATGTAAAACCCGAGAACTTTTTGCTTGGTACTTCAGGGACTGCAGATGAGAAAAAACTGTTCCTTGTTGATCTTGGATTGGGTTAGTCTAACTTGTCTTCAATGTGCCATGTTCTTACTCTGCATGATATCGAGTTTCTTATTATTTTATAACCTGTTGGATGGCAGCCACTAGGTGGCAAGACAGTACAACTGGTCAGCATGTTGATTATGACCAGCGACCTGATGTTTTCAGGTATTGGCATGAATATTCTGTTGGCCTTGTTTTTGGCTTCCTCATGGCTTATTTAGAACTCAATGCAATATATGCTATTTGCGTGACTATTATTTTGGCTTTGCAGGGGGACAGTGCGTTATGCTAGCGTGCATGCTCATCTTGGAAGAACCGGAAGCAGGCGAGATGATTTGGAATCTCTTGCTTATACATTAATTTTTCTTCTTCGTGGTCGCCTACCTTGGCAAGGCTACCAGGTATTCCCTTCTCAAAGTTTACATTGATGGCAAATGTCAACATTATGTTGTGTATGCATTTCTTATGATTTATTATGGCTCTACTTTGTAGGGGGAAAATAAAGGCTTCCTTGTCTGCAAAAAGAAGATGGCAACGTCCCCAGAAACTCTTTGTTGCTTTTGCCCACAACCTTTCAGACAGTTTGTGGATTATGTCGTGAATTTGAAATTCGACGAGGAACCTAACTATGCTAAATACATTTCCTTATTTGATGGGATTGTTGGTCCAAATCCTGATATCAGACCAATTAACACTGATGGTGCACAGAAGGTACTCTCTTTTTATGCCCCGTACTATTATTATTTTATTTTGCAATCTTCGATGGTTGATTATCTACTGTGCTAGTACATTCTAAATGCCAATTGGAACACATCTAATGTATGATTACATGTTGTAAAGCTTATACATCAGGTTGGCCATAAGAGAGGCCGGTTGACCATGGAGGATGAGGATGATGAACAGCCAAAGAAAAAGGTCAGGATGGGGATGCCTGCAACCCAATGGATTAGTGTCTATAATGCTCGCCGGCCAATGAAGCAAAGGTATACTAATATTTCACAAAATGCTTAATTAACACTACAAAATGTTAGTGGTAGCTCATGGATCTGTGTTGCTGTAGGTATCACTATAACGTTGCAGATGCAAGACTTGCACAACACATTGAGAAAGGAAATGAAGATGGTCTATTTATTAGTAGCGTGGCATCTTGTTCAAATCTATGGGCCCTTATTATGGATGCAGGCACTGGCTTCACTGCACAAGTTTATGAACTCTCACCCTTATTTCTTCACAAAGTGAGTAATTTCTCGCATCTCCTTTCCACCTGAGGCAATTGTCTTGGGGGTTCTATTGTATTTCTTCCTGGCTGAATGTGACATTCACTCTATGCTTATGACTGAAGTGGCTTGTATTTAATATTTTTATATTTGTCAGAGTCCCTTTCTTATTCTATTTTGTCATTTTTATAGGAATGGATTATGGAGCAGTGGGAGAAGAACTACTATATTAGTGCAATAGCAGGAGCGAACAATGGAAGCTCATTGGTTGTAATGTCTAAAGGTCAGCATCCTTAACTTGTTTTTAGTTGGTTATGCGGCTTTTATTTCCTGTTCTCTGAGCTGCTTTTAATTCATTGGTTGCAGGTACACAGTATGCACAGCAGTCATACAAAGTTAGTGATTCGTTTCCATTTAAGTGGATCAACAAAAAATGGAGGGAGGGTTTCTATGTCACCTCCATGGCCACCGCAGGAAATAGATGGGGTGTTGTTATGTCCCGTAGTGCAGGATTTTCAGACCAGGTCTCATTGGTTTCTGTGAAATTATTTTTTATTGCAATATGATATTTTTGAATGATGGATTAAATCTGATCTCATTTTTATTAATTTCAGGTTGTTGAATTAGATTTTCTGTACCCCAGTGAAGGTATCCATCGAAGATGGGATGGTGGTTATCGCATCACAGCCACTGCAGCAACTTGGGACCAGGCTGCTTTTGTTCTGAGTGTGCCTAGAAGAAGACCAGCGGATGAAACACAGGAGACTCTTCGGACAACTGCTTTTCCTAGTACACATGTCAAGGTTTGTTCCTTGTATTAATTTCCCCCTCCCCCACGGCCACCCCACCCCACCCCACCCCACCCCAATCACAAAAAAGAAAAAAGAAAAAGAAAGTAAGCAATCTTTGACTGAAATCACTATGGTGGTTGTTTGCAGGAAAAATGGGCTAAAAATCTTTACATTGCATCTATCTGCTATGGTCGAACAGTTTCATGAGGCTCCCAATTTTTTGTTGAGTTGCTTCCAGATTTTATATTGGAGATACTGCTCACTTCTGGGTGCTGGTTCTTATCTCTTGCCATCTGATTGGAAAGCTGCAAACCCCTCAATTTCTGAAGTCAATCTGCTGCTCATTGCGACACCTGGCCTGGAGAAATTTTGATGTGTGAAACTGTTAGTTAATTGCTCAAAATCTGATATCAGCTATTACTAACACATTGTGCTGTGTCTTTGTCAAGAGTGTAAAAATGCTCTTGCAAGTAATATTCATGATATATCAGTTCCAAAGATATGATGGCATTTTTATTGTCGTGAAGTTTGTATAGCCCTGAATAATGATTACTTGATTAAAGGCATATGCACAGGTCATGTTTTGATTGCTGTTAATGGTTGATGGTGTTCTGAGAAGTTTGCATGGTTTTTTGGTTTTCTTTTGAGTTCAATAATATACTAGATATTTAACACTGGCCTTAATATTTGGGTCAAGACTAAGAAAACATGCAGAAAGCTTCCTACTTGTGTCTTCAGATGCTGTGGTAGCTCCGTCTTTATAGATGATGTTCTAATATTTTATTCATGTGCTCTGTTATGTACTCAGCTAGGGCATATTGTGAATGCTTTCCCCTTCCCCATTGGCTGTTCAGATCAGAGTAGTCAGTGCAAACATAACGCGCCTTCCACTTGACTATCATCTGGTGCATGGAAAAATTTCCATGCTAATTGGCCCTTTCATGGTTATCTGTACCATGTGCTGTGCAAAACCCACTTTTTTGGGTAACCTGATAACTCGGACGTTCTATATTGACTCATGCAAGTCATTTCAGTTACAGTTCTATTTCAAAGTACTTCATATTTCTTACTTTGAGCTGTGCATATATCCCCAACCCACCCCCCCCCCCAAAAAAAAAAAGAAAAAAAAAAGAAAAAAAAAAGAGAAAAAAAGAAACTCAAACAAAAAAACTTTGGTTCAGTGTGGTCATCAGCCTGTCATCTTGAAGCTTACTAATGTTCACTGCTCTCCTGTCATATTTTGTTCTGAAAGAAAGATGACCTTTCAATTTGTGAACATCCATTAATTGGAGGAGGATACCTGCACCATGGAAGTTTTAGTTATTTTTCTGGTCGTTGTGGAAGTTTTTTTTTTGGGGGGTGAAAGTCCTTGTGGAAGTTAACTAACTACAGTGGTGGCTTTTTGACTTCTGGCCTTATGGTATTGTGCATTAGATTGCAATTTGAAGTCCTGCATGGTTTATGAATTGATTCATCTCAACATTTCATTCCTTCTATCAGATATTCGTAGGAAAACATTGCCACGTGGTCTTTGCTTGCAGCTTGTGAATTTAGCTGATGTGGGATTGAGATGCATTAGTTGGTCTGTTGTATTGTCTAGTAATATGAAGCCTTTGGCTGAAAATTAAACGTGGTAATAATTGGTATACTTTGGAGCACCTCATCAAGACAGGGTTTAGGTTTAGTATTGTTACCACTTAAAGCTGGTTATCCATCTTGGGACCCTGCAGTGGCACATCACCACATCGTCAATCTGGTGTGTACTACCATTTACTTGTACAAATGGTAACCCATCCGTGGGCTAGTTATTCAGGTTGGTTTGACATTGTTAGCTAATATATTGTCTCATGATGTTCATTTACTGGATTTCTGTGATCTAGATTAAGCATCGGATATTCAGATGATGTTCTACTTATTTTGGACAAGACCTGTGAAGCAAAAGGTGGCAGATTATGCTGGAGTTTCAAGAAACTTTTCATTCAACTATGCCATCAGTATGTAAAGTCCAAGGAATGGCATTTTGTAAAGTTCAGTTGTAAGTATTGGTGTTGTGTTTCCATTACTTAATTTGTTATATATAATTTAATATTTGAGATGCTTTGGTGAATTGCTTTAGTAGTATATCTGTGTCGAATGCTAATATTTGTCAGCTTTTCTAGTCTTTTCCTGAAATACCATTAGTTGCTCATTTAACTTGAGAAAACCATCTTTGCGTTAACTTGGTACTGGAATCCTCATAAGTTTATGTGGCCTCCAATCTATCATCTGCAAGTATTTTGTAGCCATCTGATGGGGGGCCTTAGGGAGGAGAGAAAAACTAGAATGGAAGGGGGGGGGGGGGGGAAGGAAGGGATTCACACCTCACACATTGCACAAATCAAACTATTTCTCAGTCAATTAAATTCACTCTGTCCCCAACATTGAGTATATACAAGTATTTAAAGAGAAAATAATAAGACTCCTACTTAGACTCTAACACTGAAACATACTCCTACTTCTCTATCTCTTACGTATCCTATCCCAAAACAAACATGAAAAAATAAAAGACATTATTAAACTAAACTACTACCAACCCTTGTCGGGCAAAAAACCTGGGTTGGACTGGTTCTTCTTGGCTTTTTGGCTTCCAAAGCCGGTCATGTTGGTCCAACCAGGTAAGTGCAGTCTTATCTGCATCAACTCTCCTCTGAAAAGAACTCGACTCCATCGATTTGGATGAGGTCCAAGAATGCCGTTAGAGTCAATGCGCTTGAGGAAAAAAATATCAGCTCTCCTCTTGAGTTTGAGAGGGGGAAGGTCCTTTGCTGGAAGAAACTTCATTTCAAGTCCACCATGTTGAAAAAAATATGTATTATCATATCCACAGTGCTTGGCTTTCTTGTTGAACAACCATAGGTGCCCCAGAAAAATGTGACAGACAGAGGGAGAACATCACACTGACCTTGATCAATCAGTCCACCAATAGAATACGTGAGCACACACCTTTCATTAATTTTCAGATTATTGTTCATCCACCCAACCTTGTAGGGATTTGGATGGAGCTCCGTTTTCAGACCTAACTTGCGAACATCTTCAACAACGTTGGTGCAACTGTTGGGATCAATCACCATATTACACAAGCTATTATTGCATTGCACTCTGGTCTGAAAAATATTATCACGGCGCCAATCGTCTTCCGGAATCTTGTGTAGTCAAGAGAGGACGGATCATATAGAACAGTTGAGGCTCACCATCACTGTCACCATCATTAATCTCATTAGGTTCATGATCACATTCAGCCACCAGATTTACTGTTCCTGTTTTCGATGCTCTTCCGGTACATAGGGTATAAAATTGTCCTTGTTGATGTATGCTAACAACCGGTTAGGACATTGATTAGTTCGATGCCCGTACCCTTTGCATGTGAAACATTGAGTAGTTTCATTTGGAAATATTGAGTTCTTGTCATAACCACGCTGAGGTGGAGAGTATGGGTGATTAGGCTGTGAAGATTGACATGTCTGAATCACGTCGAGGTGGAGAATATGGCCCGCTAGGTTGTGAAGATGACATAGATGGACCACTAACCTGTGGTCTGCTGATTGACTTTTCCTGTGGGGATAGACGGTGGCTGAATAAAATTAGGACCCCTAGGAAAAGCGTCTGTTAATGGTCTTCAATTGTATGGGCATTTCAGACTTTACTCAACTTGATATGCTACTAGTACAACATCTTCCATTGTGGGCAGTCGACTAGATACAAGGACAACACTAAGTTGAGGGTGCAAACCATTGCGGAATTGTGTCAGCAATATTTCTTCATCCCACTCAAAATTAGAATGAGTGGCCAAATAATACAATCGAGCAACATATTCTTCAACGGTCAAATTCTCCTGTTTCAACTCTGCAAACCTGAGATGCATGCATTGGTTGTAATAAGAAGGCAAGAATCTTCAGTTCATGTCTTCATACATTTCAGCCCAAGTAGTGACTAAACCAATGCCTTAGTTTTGGTTTTGTTGCCATTGCTTGACCCACCAGTTCATGTCTTCATACATTTCAGCCCAAGTAGTGACTAAACCATTCCGCCATTGCTTGACCCACCAGACCTGGGCCGTGCCTTTCAGTTTAGTCTCTGTAAATAGGATATTTCGGGCTTCAGTTAACCCTTACCATCTGAAGAACGTCTCTAAGCTGTGAATCTAGTCAAGGTACAGTTCTGGATTGTTATCTCTATAAAAGTCAAGGACATCAAATTTTGGTGCTCTTTCAGCTCCATCATATCTACTAGTTCCATATGGTGGTGGAGGTGGTGGTGGCAGTGTATGATGTAGTGGTGTGGTGGTTGTGGTAGTGACGGATCCTGTGGAGTGGTGTTGGAAGAATCCCCAGATGGAATGAGACTCTTTTCGTTATCTGCTATCACCAATTGATCAATAGAAACTTGCATAGATTCCATCATTGTCTTAAGGGAAGTGACAACGGTAGTGAGAGCATCAAATTTTGCATCAGTTTCTCCCTTATAAGAGTTCAGTTGTTGAATAACATTACTATTGACTACCATGGTGGAGATAGGTAAGATTACACTCAAATATGATGGCAAAATAATAAATAAAGGAAGTTTAAAGAGCAATGGTAGAATGGTAAATAGTTTTTTTTTTTTTTTTTTTTGCAGGGATGGCGGAATTGTATATATTGGAAGTTCACTTTACACCTCAAAGGATATCAGTATGGGTGTAGGGGTATACTTGGAAGTAAGTAAGAATACGGGATAGAAAGGGGTAAAACATAATGGGAAGGGGTAGTGTGGGAAATAAGCAAAATTAGAGGGGTAATTCTGAAAAAGAGAAATTAGAAAGAAGAAATAAAAAATCGATGGGGATTTGGGTGAGGTGCCGTAATCGACAAAAGAGGTCTCTGCGATGGAACCAGGGCGATGGGAGAAGTCGGGACCTAGGTATGTTGCCGCCTCTCTCTCTCTTCTCGTCTTCTTTTCTCCTCGATTTCTCTTTTTTTTTCTTCGCTGGTGCAATCTTCCCTTTTGACTCTCGTCTTGCTGTTTTTTTTTCTCTGTTGTTGGAACCCTAGAGAGGAGTTCGACTGAGAAGAAGTTGAAGGATGATATGTTTTCTTCTCTTTGTCACTGTTGGTAAAACCTAGGAAGGATGATGGGTTTGTTGTGGGAAACGATGGGAATTTTTGTTTTTTTTGGCTGTTCTCAGTCTTGGCAGAATCCTAAACTGAAAATGGGAAGGGGAAGAGATGGGAGAGAGGGAATGGGGATCCTTCGGCTCTGATACCAAGTTGATGGGGGGCCTTAGGGAGGAGAGAAGAACTAGAATGGAAGGGGGGGAAAGGAAGGGAATCACACCTCACACATTGCACAAATCAAACTATTTCTCAATCAATTAAATTCATTTTGTCCTCAACATTGAGTATATGCAAGTATTTAAAGAGAAAATAATAAGACTCCTACTTAGACTGACTCCTAGTTCTCTATCTCTTACGTATCGTATCCTATCCCAAGACAAACATGAGAAAATAAAAAGACATTATTAAACTAAACTACCACCAACCCTTGTCGGACCAAAAGCCTGAGTTGGACCAGTACTTCCTGGCTCTTGGCTTCCAAAGCCGGTCATGCTGGTCCAACCAGGTAAGTGCAGCCTTATCTGCATCACCATCCTTGCACCAGAAAACAGAAAATGATACTTTTCTAGTACATTTGGAACATTAAGGATACTGCTTGCAAATTGCAGCCTCATTCCTCTTATGGACAGAGACTTGTGTTTGTTTGATCTCCCTGTGATAAACCTAAGCTGATTACCTGACTCTCTAATTGCAGTCCCTATTATGTACTCAAATCATTTTCTGCCAGGACTTTATCATACAGCCCATTAGTGTGACCTACTGTAATTTCTGCCGTTTAAGTAGAGGGTGATTTTATCATACACCAACTTTGGTGACCCACTGTCTTATACGCATCAGAGTCACACCACATACCCAAGTTACAAGGAGTTGGATGGGGCCCAAATTTTGTGGACAGGTTTACCCAAAGGTTCTCAGTCCACATGTCAAGTTTCAGCTCAATCCGAATTGACAAAGTGGAAAAACAGTGAATTAAAAAAATGGGACTACTTTGTGGGTGCATGGACATACATGGTAGGGTACCTAGGCGATGAAGGTGCTCGAGTGTTATTTTTTTTATTTCAGCAAAGAACTGGTTCAGACCAGAATAGTTTAACAGATTCTAGTTCATATTTCAGAACAGGATCATAGAACCAAGGATTGATATCTTGGTTTAGAGGCAGGTTTCGACCAAAACTGTTTTTTGGGTCAACTCGAAACCTTGGTTTCGAGGCCCAGAAATTTTTTTTTGTCCTGATTTTTTTTGCTGCCTATTTTTGACATTTATACCTAATCCATGAATTAGTTTTGCCAAAAAATGGTACTTGTGGTTTTTGCTAGTGTACATTGAGTGATGCTAAACACTAGCCTTGTTATAAACACTAAGTCTACATTGAATTTAGCTGTTGGAAATGTAAGTAAGCTTTTAAAAAACATACATTAAAATGGAAAGATAAGCATGCATGATACGACATTCACCACTCAATTCCATGAGACAATGAAGAGATTTGGGCCAAAAAATCGAAGTTTTTGGCGAAATATAGTTTGTAGGAGTCGAAACCTGCGAAATATGCACCTCTTGGTTGGATTTGTTGACATGAGACATGTTTTGATGAGGATGGGGTATTTTAAGCGCCGAGTTCGACCAGTTTTGGTCATACCAGTTCGAAACTTGTGAAATTTTTGAAATTTCTTTGAAACAGTTCAAAACCAGGAACAATACTGTAACGACTTGGGGTTTCATCTGAGAAACTTGCGAAGCCTGGATATCTTGGTCAAAACTTGAAGTTTCAACCGAGATCTTGAACCATGCATAGAACAGGGTTGTTGAAATGAGACATGTTTTGATGAGGATGGGGTATTTTAAGCGCGAGTTCAACCAGTTTTGGTCATACCAGTTCGAAACTTGTGAAATTTTTGAAATTTCTTTGAAACAGTTCAAAACCTGGAACGATACTGTAACGACTTGGGGTTTCATCTGAGAAACTTGCGAAGCCTGGATATCTTGGTCAAAACTTGAAGTTTCAACCGAGATCTTGAACCATGCATAGAACAGGGTGTATGACTAGAATAGGAAGAAATTTTATAAATTTAGGTAGACAGGTCAATGACCATGTGATTTGACTTGAAGTAGCTGTCCTGATCTTCTCTCTCCCCCCTGAACTTACATGCAGTACCTAATGCAATCTTCAGAATGCGGAGTCTGCAGACCTGAAAGGAGGTAGGCACGTCTCAGGAAAAAAAGAATTAATATTTACAGGGGAGAAAAAGAATTAAAAAAAGAAAAAGAAAAATAATTGAGCAGCGGGCAGAAGAAGAGTAGCCATAAGGAGATAAAAAATAAAAGAACTGAAAAACAGATAGGGGGAATTAATATTTACTGATTCACAGTCTTCGGGTGGGGTTTTGTTAGGGGGGTTGGGGTGGTAGTGTTTGTTCTGTTGCAGTTAAGAGGGCTTTGTTGATTTGATATATTCCTGAATACATGAATCTCTGAAAGCCTCACATTGTTACCTACCACAAACAATACTTCAGTGAACTATTACCCAGCTTAGAATCTATTTGCTTGTAGCAGGATTTTGATCTGTAACTGTACAACACTACTAGGTTAGAACTATGATGTTTGCTGTGCATGATAAAATTCCTTGCCATTGATTCCTAACCCGAAAAACCCAATTTGCAAATACGAAGTGAGCACTTAATGAAGGAGTATTAATATTCAACTATTTGCCATTACTAAACTTGTGTTTGTTGCGTTTTCTTTCAATATTTGGTCTTAGAAGACGTGCATGATGCATCAGTTATGTCACTTCTCACTGCATCTGGTCAGAGTTCGTGTGTTTGTACGTTTTTCTTTTATGTGTGTGTACGGTTTTTTTTTTTTGGGGGGGGGGGGTGGTGGGGTTTTGTGGAGGAAGGTAGTAACGTTGAAGTTAATTTCTAAAAGGGTGCTGAAGATAGTCTTCTTAAAACTGTGCTGCTGATATAATAAATTCGTTCATTGCAGTTGTGGGATTGGGATTCTTTATACAAGCTGGATGGGACGCAAGCAGTTTCCTCAATCGTTGTTACCTTCCAGTTCTTGTTTTAAGAGTGCCAATCAGCTTAATCAATTACACAGGCCATGCTAAATCTGTGTGCCATGAACACCCGATTTTCTTTGGATTAGGTGGTGCAAATTGGAAATCATGGCAGTTGGCTCAAGTTTAGTCTTGTGAAGTCCAACCTGAAGCCTCTTAAGTTGGATCTTGAGAGAGCTAAATTGTTGGATCAGATAAACCGGGTAAGCATTAGAAAGAAATTGAAATGCTCAATCTCTACTTTCGTTACAGATGGTCGTATAGATTGAAATCTCCAGGTACGTAGATGTTTTTGACTCCCGATCAGAAATGGAATGTGCTGAGATTTGAAACTCAAGACTTTCAAACTTGACATTGATAAAAATTTGAATTTTTTTCATTGTGGTTTTTTTTTTTGGGTGGAACTTTTCTATTGCAGACTTCTGGATTTGTTATGACTGTCCTTTTAGGTCCAACTGGAAGACAGATCTATGACTTTGAAGTTAGTCCTTCAGATCTTTCCTTTTACTTCCCTGTCTGTACGTTCGGTTGTGTTTGCTTGCTTCCCCATGCATGTGGGGGAGAGAGGACCCTAATGATGAAGAATTCTGACAGTGGGTTGCACTTTTATCTTTGATTTTCAGATTGGAGTGGAAAATTTTTAGGTAGAAAGGGGATGGGAGGGTGTCCATTGGAATACATGCAATATGCCTAATTGCTTTAAAGCTTTGTAATTCACTTACGAGAAGCAGTTTTCCTATTTTCTTGTGTTGTAGGCAAGAATTTTTTAGCAGCACAAGAAAACTTTATGATTATTAAGGTGAATTTTGAAATTTAAAAAAGAGAATCTTATTTAACTTGTGCTGGCTACCAACCACAGCGTAAGGGACTTTGGGTTTCTTTTGAGTTACATAATAAAGCTAGCTCATTAAACTTGCATGTAATTTAATATATATATTTTTTTGGTGATGAAATTTAAACTCGCATGTAGAAATTTTTTTGTTCTAGTAAATAAAGAGTCTTGAACTTGAGACCACAATCATACCAAATATCCACTTAACCGCTAGGTCACCAGGCTCATTATTAACTTGCATGTAGAGTTCTTAATAACCCATTGACATTTTAGTGTCCGAGTTTTAAAGGCCAAGTATTTCCTTCGATCTATTAGATTGGCATCTTAATTTTCTTTTAAGAAAGGGTCATGGATATGGAATGTGTCAAAACATATTATTCAAACTCTAGAACTGTAACTATATTATATTTTCCTGGTTAATGTTGTAGATTCTATCAGGAAAATATCTTTTCCTTTTACCGTCCACAAACTATTGACAAATTCACTTGAAACCTTAAGATAATTAGTGATAATTACTTGGGCATCCTTTGTAAGCCTGTGCTATGGCCAGATTGCTTGGAGGTGTTGATTCAAGGAGGGAGTCCTCTGTAGCTTCACCTCTTTCAGCGGTACATCGATATCTTGGCTATGTTTTAATGCCAAGAATAAAAAAAAAAAAAAAAGAATGAAAAAAGAGATTAAAAATGAAATTAGAGGAGTCAAAGATGGAAGATGGGTGAATGAGAAAACTCTTCACCTATTACTTAAATTGATTTGGCCATAAGGGTAAAACAACAGTGTTTTCCATTTCAACTTCTAACAATAGACTAGAACCATCAGGTTTCTTGGAACTTTTAGTAAATTTGTCAATAGTTTGAGGTGTCAGCAATATGGCCATAGTACGGGGGTGTCTAAGTAATTTCTCATATAATTATTATTATTTTCACCCTTCAGATATATCTTCTTCTCATCCCAATGCTATCTCGTAAGGACTATCTTGAGCTAGCCACATTTGCTTATCCAATTATAATTTGTGATGAAAGCTTTGTGAAAGAACCATGTGAGGATGATTGGGCTTGTTTGAGAAGTAACTGGGATTAACAACCATAGATTTTTGGACTGATTGACAAGAGTAGGCAGACTGGTTGGATCAATACAATGTATTTTTTCTTTTGGGATGAATCAATACAATGTATTTCAATGGCCACGGGAATGGTTTTTTATTCTTATTGATATTAGCACTCGTATCAAATCTTTTGGACTTGTAAATATTATGAAAGAAAATAGATCATTGATTTCTAGTTCTTCTCAATAAGTTTAAAGGATGTTGCTTGAACTGTAAAATCTCAACTATTATGGTCACTCAACAGCTCAAGAGATTAAACACGAAGCCAAAAAAAAAAAAAAAAAAAAAGAAGTCTGTATACCTGTTTAACACTTCAGTATTGTCACATAACAGTACATGGGTTGGTTCATGGGATAAAAGGACCACAAAAGCATCCCATTGATACAATTTTCACTTAAAATGAGTAGAGAAAATAGGTAAAATTACAAAATATGCCATTTTGTATTTATATTCATCTTTGCTTATTTATGTAAATTTACTAGAACTTTTAATCAAAGTTTGAGCTAACTTTCTTACTTTGGATTAAAATTTGGTCATTAAGATGTATGTGGGATCCTCTATTCATAGCAGTTTGTATCGATATTGAGATAATGATGCAAGTTCTTCCCTTTTGAATAAGATAAATTCATATCTGAAGGAAGTTGACAATAAATTCTTTCAAAATTGGTTATTTATCCCTTTATCAGAGGTGTTCCAAAAATGCTTGTGATCCGAGTAAATAGCTTCACGAATGAATGGATCAGATCAAATTGAAATAGAAAAAAATTATACAATAAGTTATACGTTTCACCACTACTTCGTGGAAAATCGTTAGGTATGAATATACCTTAATTTGATTACTAAAACCATGGGTCCCTTCATCGGTTTTAAGTAGTTAACCATTTTCACTAAAACCTTGACATAATAAGGCTTACTACTCTTTGATCTTTCTATAGACTCAAATTTGCATACTATTTTTTCTCTTTAATAGTATTTTTTTTTTGTAGTTAAACAGAAAGAAATAAATAAACCAATGGTCCATATAAACAAATTTAATTTTCTATTTTTGAGGTTCTGCCAGGGCTTGGATATGAAGGTATAGAATTGAAACCTACCCTGGCTTCTTGGGAATTGCAGGGTTTACCAGTATTTTGAAGCTTTTTTGAAGATTTTCTAATTCATTAAGATATAGGGAAAAGTAATGACATCTATCAAGAAACAATTGCATACAATAAATTCCATATAACAATGATAGAAAATCTCTTGGATCAGTGGAGATTTTAACCCTCTTGAACCACCTTCTCATCAGATGTTTCAACATATTTCTTCCAGAACCAATGGTTCTGCCATAGGAACACTATCTCCTCTATGGGGACTTGTTTTGTTTCTGGCAAGAGGAAGTAAATGAAGCAACTCATAACCATAATCAAAGATGCAAACAGCAAGAAGATTCCATATCGAAGGTGGCAGAGAGACACTAGGAAACACTGCGCAACCAGAGCTGTAAAGAAAAGGTTATTGCAGACTACTATGCTCTGCCCAGCTGATCTTGTTTCCAAAGGGAAGAGTTCACTTGGTACTAACCATCCTAGAGGTCCCCATGACCAACCATAAGCAAGGACAAAAGCACAAATCATAACAACTAGGATGGCTCCATATGATTTAGGTAGTTGCACTCCATGTCCAAACTTGAGGCCCAGAACAATGGCCACCACCAGCTGTAGAAAATAAGAAGACCTGTTAGTGTTAATTTGCAGGGGATTTCTTATTTTTAAAAAAATACCCTCTTAGGTTTTAATTTCGGCTGCTATTTTGGTTCGTAGCTAAAGAAATGAAATAATTCACTTCCCCTATGGATTCACAATTACCCTCCTAGGTATTATTATTTTACAAAATACAAGAGATTTCAGTTCTTTGGCTGCAAACCCGAGTAGTAGGAAAGTTTCTACAACCTGGGTAGCATCAAAATTTCATCTGTAGGGTTATAGGAACTTTCTTGCTACCTACACTTGTGACCAAAGAAATGAAATAATTCACTTATCCTTGGGTTCACAAATACCCTTTTAGGTTTTTGCATTTTCCAAAAAGGTATACTCTTTGAGATTCCATTTCTTTGGCTGCGATCTCGGGTAGCAGCAAAATTTATCCATTATAAGCACACAGAGAGAGAGAGAGAGAGAGAGAGAGAGGAATACCATGGAGATGATCATTTGGCAACCAGCTTCCATGAAGAGGAACCTTCTACCTTTTCTATCAACAACATACATTGAAATGAAGGTTGCAACAACAAGCATACTACTTGTAATGATAGACGAGTAGAGAGAAGTGTTTGATCCAAAACCCAGGCTCTGAAAAATGACAGGAGCATAGAAGAGTATGGAATTCATGCCAGTGAGTTGCTGGAAAGCAGGGATACCCAAAGCTCCAATCACAAACTGTGGACGGTTCTTTCTTGCCAAAAGGTTCCTGAAAGGATTCTTAATAGCTCTTGCTGCATCACTAGCTAATTGGAGATCTTGAAACTCTGCATCTACTTTGGTGGTTCCTCTAATTCTTTCCAAATTCTTTCTTGCTTGGTCTAGTTTTCCTTGCTCAACAAGGCTATTGGGAGTCTCAGGAAGGTAAAGGCCTCCAATAAACATAAGAGCAGCAGGGACCATGGCTAGACCAAGAGACAATCTCCAACCCCATGGGTGGATTTGGTCAGTGAAGTAATTGATGATATTGGCAACCAGAATGCCAAGGCAGGTGGTTAGTTGGAACAGTTGGTTAATCATTCCCCTGATCTTCGGCGGCGCCGTCTCTGAAAGATAGAGAGGGACAGCTTGATTCCCAAATCCAATGCCGAAACCAAGAAGGATACGGCCTATAATGAGCATTGCTATGTTGATAGCACAACAATTCAAGAGGCCCCCAAGGAAGAAGCTGACTGAACCAAAGAGAATGCTTGCTCTTCTACCCTTAGTTCTGGTTAAATATGAGGCCCCAAATGTGGAGACAAGGCCGGCAAAGTAGAGAGAGGAAGTGAAGAGTGTGAGGACCTGGTTATCATACTTGCAGTAATCTGTCTCATTGAGAGATCGTTGCTTCCTTGCATAAATTTTGGGGAAGAATCGGATCAAGAAGTCATCCATGGAAGTCACACCACCTGAAACACAATCGAAAGGAAGATCAATCGACAAGGAGAAAGGTCTTCCTAGGTGCACAATGTAAAGGAACTTCAGCTAATATTTTGTTGGGGACATGTTTCCTGTGGAGGAGTGCAATTCTTGTGCGTGCACAAGGGCTAGTGAGGGTACACGAAGAAGCATCAACAGAGGTGTCATTTTCCATTTCAAAAGAGACTAGTGAGACACACAAGAAAGTATCAACAAGCATCAACAGAGGCATCATTTTCCAACCCTAAACCCTCTTATAATATCTCTCCTCCTTGACATGAGTGCTCCCTATACACAAACCACCCAGTTCCCATCCTATGCTCCCATTGGTTAGTCATGAATCCCATTACACATTGGCAGCGTGTAGATCCCCTTTATGTTGAGTGTGGATCATGTCCTTATACGAGAATGAGTGATTCTCGTACGATGCTTGATCGACACTTGACTCCACTTAATCTCTCTCCCCTTTTAATTTGATTTTTATTTTTAATGGAGTCCAAGTGTGGATCAAACACCGCACGAGAATCATTCTCATACTAGTACTTGATCCGAACTCTATTTCATTATAGACAGTTCACCTTAGTTATGCCATGCGAAAAGATGATATGACTATTCTAATTAATGGATATTTAGGGGATAATAATGTATGAGATAGCCATACTTCAAATTTTATATATCCTCCCACTTGTTTGAATGCAATCTCTCACTAGTTTTTAAAATTTTCATTGCTCTACTTTGTTTGGCTGTTTGGAGTATATTTGTCCACAAAACTTCAATTCCCATATGATCAAGACAGATATTTCATTTTGTGCTGATTTGAGCATATCAAGAACAAAACACTATTGTTAAAATAACAATTTTTGGTACAGAGAATCTTTAGTCTTTCCGGATAACAAGGAGGTCAACTAAAAATCACCACCTCTGCTTTGCTGTCGGTGAGCATAACCCCGTGGGGCAACGAAAAAAACAGAGACAAGAAGGTATCAGTCACCTTAGAAACCGATATGAATAAAAAAATATCGGCATGGATTGGCAATTTTACCCTTGGTTTTCATAAAAAATCAGTTTTTTAAAACTTTTTTACTCCTATGGGATCCCTCCATACCGATACTAAAACCATGCATGAAACATTGAAACAGGGAGAGTGTAATCCATAATTGCTATGTTTCTATATTATAATTTGATAAAATATTTAAATTATGGAATTTAATTATACAAGATTCAGTTATAGAGAACCTCTTAATCTTAGATTTATTGTCTGGTTAGTATTATCTTTTGAGTATACAAGAATTTTTTTATATTTAAAAATAATATAAAACAGTTGGGTTGTTTTGGACCACTTGATCGTTGATCTAGAAAAACTAAAACTATAAACCTAGTCATGAGAGTCATGACTCATGACTCATGAGTCACAATTGAAATGAGTCCTAGGTGATGCCTTACAATGGTTCCTTCGTATCAGGTTCTCGTATGAGAATCATTCTCATATGATATTTGATTCACGTTTAGAATTTCAAAAAATAGAGAGATTGAGTTGAATCCAAGTATTGATCAACCACGAGAATGATTCTCATACGAGAACTTAATCCATCATCCTTCCCTACATGGTAGCACCTATAGCTCAAGGTTGAAAAGACTGAACATGCACCCTAACACATGGACTCATATTCTTAAATCCTCCTAACTATCAGATACCGCGTTAGGGGTCCAACGCTTTAGAGAAAATCTTCGTTGATAATCCAAAATCCATAAAGGAAGCTGCCAGCTGGTAGAGTGAGAAAGAATAGATTACAGAATAGGGGATTTTTTTTTTTTTTTTTTTTTTAGGAAAAGGAAAATGTGAACTTTTCAGAGTTGAAGGGAGGAACTTGTCAAAATCAGCGATTTTTCATAGCCAATCAGTCCCCAACTTGAGTTCCATACCCACTAAGTGGGCACTGGACTGGACAACTCCTGGGGTACCCTACCTGCACTGTCTTTGGCTATTTGGCCTTTTGGGTAGGGACACAGAGGAACTCCTAACAAGCAGGATGAGCCACTACAGGACTGGACAGGACAGTCCCAGATTCTTCAAAACCAAAACTTGCAGAGGGGAAAAAGGAAGGAATTGCTCAAGATTTTCATAAATTCTCCAACAAATTAAGGCATCAAATCAAACCAACCCACCTATCATAACAATTATGACACAACCCACATCACAATTTGATATATATATATATATATATAGAGAGAGAGAGAGAGAGAGAGAGAGAGAGAGAGAGAGAGCTTACCAGAAACACCAAGATCATATCCGAAAAGAGAACCACCCAGTGCAGCAACACAGCAGGCGAAGACAAAAGCCTTCGTGATTCTGTACTCATAGAGGTGAGCCCTCTTTGCTGCCTCTGGGTCCACAAATCCTCCACCCGCCATTGATGAGCAAGATGAACAGAGCCCTCTATTACTCTCTCTGTGTTCAAAGCTTTCCTAGATCTGTCTCCGATGACATAAAATTAACAAAAGGAAAACCCAATTCCCACAGAACAAGAAAGAGGAATAAGGCAATGGGTACTCCTCATCTCAAAGGAAGAATTACCCAGATGATTTATATCTGGACCAGACTTCACAGTCAATTACTATGAAAATGAAAGACTACAAGGAGCTGGACTTGAACTGTGGAGCAGGAGACTTGGTGGGGAGATTGGAGAAGAAAGACTAATTTATAAGGAAAAAAGAAAAAAGAAAAAATCTTAAAGAAGAGAAAGCCACCTAATCTCAATTGGCAAAATTATATTAGGAACTGGAACTCCTATTTAAATGCCCCATTTATCGGGTCTTTTGGATTAACGCTTCTCTTTTCACAAGCCCCTATTGTGTAAAAAACGTTTTTTCTTTGGACAGGGAAGTCAAAGAAGTTATCCATCCACATCATACTTGCCATTTTGGTCCAAATAGTTGTCTACGAAGTTTTTTATTTTTAATTTTTGGATAAGTTTTATTGTCTAATAAGTTAATACCTCTTATATGGGAAATCATTCTGTGACACCTCATTGATGAGTTACTCAAAATTCTCTTTCTTACTATTAGGTATTGATGGCAATAGGTTTGGTTTCGGTGTTTCAGTTCAGTCTTGATTTAGTTTAAGATACCGTGTGTGAAAATCAAAATCAAAATCAAAATCAAAATCAAAATCAAAATCGTAATTGTAATTGAATAAGTTTTTATTTTTAAATCAGAGTCGAAATGATTCAAGTTTGGATTTAGTTTGATTTTTATTTGGTTCTTTATTTTGGTTTTGGGACCTTTTTTAGGAATTTGGACCAACTTTTTATATCTCCAACAACAAAACCCTTGCTATTACGAAATATGTTCTCTTAATGGTAGGGGGATGGTACTTTGGCATCTTTTCTCTCTCCTCTCTTCATATGAAATGAATTTGCCTCCCACCTATGTATGAAACAATTCCATCCAAGGTGTTAATGCATCGTATCGGTCACCGTTGATATCAATTAAACACCAATATAGATCCAATGATATCTTGTTCGAATTGGATAAAAATACAAAAGAAGTAACATTTTTTTATCAATACCACCTATACATATACATTATGTCAGAGTAGACATCAATAGCTAAAATCTTGATTTCATTTCACCTAATAAGTGTGCTCCTCAATGTCTCTTGTTCAAAGAGGCATCTCCCATACTATTATCCATATTCCAATAGCCATGTCTTCTAAAAATTTATTTTCTGTGGTTTGTTCATCTTTGGTCATTAACGATGTAGTATATGAATGAATTCAAAATTTTTAAAAATTGGAAAACAATTTTAAAAGGGAAAAATTTTTTGTTGTGGGGGGGGGGGGGGGGGGGGAGTGTACATATCTGCTATGTCTAGATACATGGGATGAAATGATCACCCAACCCACATGAAATGTAATATAAAGTCACTGTTGCTCATGTTTCCTTGCATGCTCAGGAGCTATGCTCCCCATAGAAACATTTACCTATATTAAAATTAGGGAATAAGAATGTTCCATGGTCACGTCTCTACGTCTAGACACATATGGGCATCAAAAGACTACCCTACTCCTTACCCGTGCTGATTGGTGCTTCTAGCTACCCTCCCATTGGCTTGCCCGAGTGTCAAATGTCTTTATTTTATCCAATCAACTTCCTTGCTGAATAGAGTTATAGACGGTGTGTTGATTTGGAGGTGCATTCCATTTTCATGGGGGAGGGGGCCAATCATTTCACTCTCTATGTATCTAGACGTAGAACACACTCTTATACAGAAATCATTTCCAAAAAAAAAAAAGTACTACTGGCAAAATAATTTCTCAGAAACAAGGTGCGTGAAAAGACAACATTACCATATGCACTAGGGCAATGAAGATGCTGATGCACACCCTTCATTGGTCTAGCGCTGGTGTTTTATGTGCCAACATGATATATATTTTTCTATAGTTGCAATTCCTTAGGCCTATAAGACTACTTTCGTTTTTGTTTTGGTAAAAACTCTACTTTCTTAGCCTTCCTAGTAAAATCTGTGTCTCTATCTAAAAGATGTGATAACTACGCCAAATAATAATTAATCATGTTTACCGCTGATGTAAAAGAACAGTAGATCAAGAATTTTAGTCTCAATGTGTATCTAATGCATCAGACTCTTGTGTAGAAAATTCAAAGATGAGAACTACGTAACATTACCCCAAGAATTTTAGTCCCAATGTTTTATTGCGTTCATATCAAGGGAACTGTGTTCACATGCTTTCGTTACATCAGATGAGCTGTGTTCATGATTCAAGGATTATTTCATAAAAATTTGAGGGTAAAGCCCTTAAGAATTCGAGTTTTCTATGTGAGAAAAAAACAAGTAATAATTTATAATTTCTGAGGTTACAATTTAATTATATAAATCTCACACAGTCAGTCAGAATGGGTGTCTTAATCAATTATATGATTTCAAAAGTCAGATAACTGAGTTGACTAAATATTCCAGGGCAACCGAGTGGGCCCACATATCACTATATCGTCATGTCCTGATGCATTCAATAAGATGGGCCTACCCTTAGAGTTGAAGACATTTATTTGGACCTTACTTCCAAGTTGGCTGCAGTGTACAGTAGTCAAGATGTTGAAACCGAGGAACAATTGACAATTTTCTGTATTCAAAAAAATATAAAATTCTTGGGGTTCATAAGGTTTTACCAGAACAATTTACCAAAAGAAAAAAAAAGTTTTACTAGTAAAAAAAAAGTCATAAGGTATCGTGAAGTACATATAGGGTTAGATATTTATGGGCGAGTGTTCTCTGTAGGGCAATGCAATCTCATCAGTATCTCACAGCGTCTGTCTTTCTCTTTTATTCATATAGGTCATTTCATAGTGATGAAAAGAAAGATGAAAAAATATTATCTAGATATTTATAGTCATTGATGGTTATATATGAATTTTTAATTGTACAGTTTAGGAAAAATTTCCCCAACAAGAAATAGTCAATGAGAACTCATTTTGTAATTTATTAATAAAAGAATAAATGCTACTCATTTGCATGTGACTATAGCTAGATACAACAGGCGTGAAAAGATGGTATTGTCCATACCATAAAGATGTTCTCATACACTTTCCATTGGTCCAAAACACGATAGTGTTCTCTTGCCATTTAAATATAATTTGTACAATTATGTTCAAATATAATAACTTCCATCGTCTAACAATTGATCAAAGAGTGGACTTAACTGATGGTGGTATGGATGCCAATCATGTTTTGAGAATTGGAATTGGATAAGATGATTCTAAGTTGATTCTTACAACTTTTTCATCTTCTGTTATTAATGTTTGTTTTAATTTTTTTTCATCATTATTTTCTTCTTTTTGTCATTAAAATAATAAAAAAATCAATGAAAACTTATCTCTTTGAGTAAGTTTTTCAAATTCATTGAATTAATAAAAAAATAATCATAAATTTAATAAAAATCTTTGCTTCTTCTTCTCGAATCAATATCCAAAGCTTTGACCTATTCAGACCAATTCAATTGTGACCATATTCTGAAACGAATCAGTATCATTGGAAGCCAATCAATATCCAATCTCGGATTTTTGAAGCTTACTACCAATGGCATGAATATGGCATGCATTCATAAAAACCTTGCTGCCATTGGCATGAATATGGCCAACATCCATATAAACACCTTCAAAATTGAATTTTTTTTTCTCCAAAATTTATTTTAATGCTTATGCTTTGCATGCAACGCATCACATATGAGAATCTGAGTGCATATTCAAACTTCGAGAGTCCAAATTGAAATAAACATATGGTAACACTTAAAAGAGGATAAAAGAATCGATAGGGTCATCAAGAGAGAGTAACTTTAAATTCAAGAAAATGATGGTCTTCTAATCTGAATTCATCTTGGTTTCTTCCGGTGGAGCTAGCTTCGGTTCTAATCTAGTTAAATCCTAAGGTCTTTTGGTCTAGTAAGTGACGAATCTTTCTACATGTAATCGGGGTTTATCCTTGGGCTTGAACAGTAAAACTAGACAGGTTCAAAAGAGTTTCTAATAGATAAAAGGAAAAAAAGAAAAGAATAAAAAAAAGAAGACGAATCTACCCATGATGATGATCCAGGTTGCAAACAGCAAGATGATACCATAACAAGGATCAGAACAGTGAAATGTCTTAAATATCTCCCCTTCAGCCTATTTCAAGATTTGAAAGGGAGAACTATCAGACACCCAATTTAGTATATAAAGATCAAAGGAAACCCTCTCCTTTTAATTAAATAAAAGAAAACTATGATCGTATAATCAACCTTTTCATATATGGTAATTATATTTAAGGAAAACTGGCACATTGAACGAGATATCCTATGATTTTTATTTTGTATGATATAAATATAATAATTATATTTGAGGAATGCTAGCCTTTGAACAAGATGTCATACGATTTTTTTGGGTAAAATGTCATACAAATTTTACATACAATTATTGGCTTTGTGAGATGTGAAATCAAATTACTAAATTTTTTATAAACTACATGACAGTGATTGTATCATACAAGGGTTTCGTTCATAATGCTAGTATGATGTGAAATAAAAATACCAAAATTTTTGTAAACCACATGACAGTGATTGTATCGTACAAGGGTTTCTTTCATAATGCTAATATGATGTGAAATAAAAATACTAAAATTTTTATAAACCACATGACAGTGATTGTCTCGTACAAGGGTTTCGTTCATAATGCTATTATTTTCCATTAAAATTTTTAGTTGAAATACTTATTTTTGTATTGAAATCCAAAGAATGGTAAAATACGCTATTATAATTGATAAGTGTTTAAGTTAGTTACACATTCATTATTTTTTAATATTTTAAAGAAAAATATTTTCTCTGGAAGAGTATGACCCTGGCACCCACACATATGAGTGAAATAACTTCCTATGAAAGGAAAAATGACTCTCTGCAGGTGCTTTCTTGTGCACTTCTATTAGCTCTTATGCATGCGCATTAACCGCACTCCCCACCCCCCAACAGTTTTCTTTTTCTTAAATTTAATTTCCTTCTCTTCATTTCACTCTGACCAGACCAAGCCATGGGAATATTTTCATCACCAATTGTTGCTTGGGCCTTGGAAGAAAGAGGAAGAAAAACCTTTCTTGGACTCCAGCTCTTTAAGTAAGAGAACAAATATACTAACATAACAGATCTTGAGCTTCATTGTCCAATTGAATCTTAGAAAATTAGTTTTATGTCAATGTCTATGATCTCATGTGATGAGCTACCGGATAAGTAATTTGATATGGTCTGTCATGATGATGTGGTAACAACTGATGTAGCAAGCAATCTCCATCTGAAACCATAAGCAGAGGCACTCAACTGAGGAGGGCTGTTACCATGAGGGACAATGTGTGAGAGCATGTGTGAGGGACCAGTTAGGTTAAGAGTTCCATATATAGGTGAGGAGGGAGAAGAACAGTAATAAGAATTAACATCTTCCTTCTTTCTTTCTCTAGGAGGTTTCACCCTCTAGGTGGATTTTTCTTTCTTTCTGTAGGTTTGCCTATCATAATTTCTATGAGGTTTGGAAAGCCATGAGAGCACATGCTTTTTAAAACTCGAACCGCAATTGAAGGAATCAACTGATTCGAATCGAAATCGACTAGTCCTGATTCTGATTCCAACTGATTCTTAGAACCCTGAAATGAATCTTCCAATGATATTCAAAGGTTCAATTGATTAAATATGTTTCCCTGCTGCTTAATGGTTGTTGAGTATTCTTTGCAGATGAAGATACGTTAAAAGGGCTTCTTACTTCAATGATCAACTTTAAGCCTTTAATTTTTTGCGCTTATCATTGATGAATTAATCAGAAACATTCAAGATGATGTTCCTTAGTATATGCTTTATTCTAATGATATTGTTTTTGTGAATGATACAAAAGTAAGGATTAACATCAAGTTGGAGATATGGCGACCAACCTAGTAATCAGAAGATTTTAAGATAAGTAAAATAAAGAAAGAGTATAAGGTGTGTAACTTTAGTTACACGAGGACAAATAATGAGAGGTGAAAAAATTAGAGGGAGATTTTTGCAAAGTTATTATTTTGTATCTAAGCTTCTGCTTGGAGAACAAACCGGGTGATCCCCACAAAAAGATGAATGAGATTTCGTCCTATCACCGTTCAAGCTCTCAACCATCCACAGAAGAAAGTAGTTCTTAAAAAAAAAAAAAAAAAAACCCCAAATAGTTTATGCAGCTGTGATCTGCTTCCATAAAATGATGGTACAAATTTCATGAAAAATCCCCAAAGGAATCTGCAAGATCATGCATCATGGTAATGTTTTTGAGGCTCAAAACTGTTTATTTGAGAAGAATATTTAACCATCTCTGTTGAAAGTTTTAACAAGACAGCGTCCTCCGACCTGCTGAACATATGGTAAAAGGCCTTTTTAACTGTCGAGCATTTGGTTGTATAGAGCTTTAAAGTACCCTCTTTGTACCACGAGCTGCCGACAAATGATCCTGCAAGATAAGCAGCACCTGAACATGAGGCACAATACCTATCTAGCAATTTAACTAAAGAGAGAAATAAGATGATCAATTTATTTCTTATGAGCCTACAGTTGGTTGCAGTATAGATACTACAATTTTTCTAATCAATGTCATCCCAGCCATATGGGATACCACCCTAATCATGTTGAGAAACTGAACCTAAAACTGCCTTGGGCCTCTTCCAGTAAAACGGGGCCAAGGGCCTATGGCATGTCCATGCACAGAAAAATCGTTAGCAAAATAATAATTCATCATGCCTGCCATCTGCTGAAAACATTGGATTCAGAAATAACTCAACTTTTGAGCTCATCAAGAAATAGCATTGAAAGAAATTTTAAAAAATATTTGGTTCAAATACCAGGTACTTGTATTATATGAAGATTATGAATAAAAAAATACAAAAAATAAACAGGTAATCCACAAAATAACTTTAAAGTTCAATTTATTGTAAGCGATATATAACTATGGAAATTACGTACAACATGAAAATGGTAGTCTTTGAGTATGTCGAGGTGGTTTCAGAAAAAAGAAATATTCACATCAACTAGAACAATTTTTAATGGAAACCAAGCGCCTTTCAAGGAGCCAAAAAAACAAAAGAAAAAATCAACGTTCTGATCCTAGTTATCTATCCCCCAAAAAGAAGAATAAAAGAATCTGATCCTTGTTGCTATCACATGAAAACAATAGTAAGAACTTTTAGTAACATAGCTTATTCAGGTAGGCAAATCAATCTTACCGAGATGAAATCAAAGGCTTTTGAATCTTCTTTCTTTGAGTTGTTCATCAATGTACTCTGAACTTGAGTTGGAACATTTGGATGGAAAATATCAGGGAGGGCCGAAGAGTACCCTCCTTCCCCACTGTTGCCAGGAACATGCCCAAGAGCAACATTTCCTTGAGCACTCAGATTTCCAAACTGTTGGAAGTTGGACATTGTTGCTAAAAGCTGCTGTTGTGCAATATAATTTCCCATCACACCATAGTTCATTGGCTGTGAAGCAAAAGCTGGGTTCAACATGATGTTTGGAGGCATATTATACTGCATATGACCCAATGGAAACATAGCATTTGGGTTCATCCCAGCCATTTGAGGTCCCATTAAACCATTCAAAGCATCATTGGGCAACGGATGGCTTGATTGGATGCTTGGATTTGAAAGGGCAGCACCAGAAAAGCTATGTTGCTGCTTGTTATCCGGGGTATTTCCATTACTAACAGAAAAACCAGACATTATATCATTGACATCTTTTTTATGGTTTACTGGTTCGTGCAGAACTTCAGCACCGGGACCAAAAATATCCAATAGTTCTGATCCATTTTTATTTACCGTAAATTGAGTATCAGTGGTAACCTGCTTGTCATCAACAGTCAATCCTGAAAATAGGTCACTGACATGCTCTCCATCTTCGGTTGTGTGGAAAGAGACACCTGCAAAGAGGTCGTTCTCTTCATTTTTTTGTTGGCTGGAGCTTACATCAACCAGGCTGTCTCCAAACAGATCATGAGTACCAGGGGTGGTTGATGTCATCAAATCTGCAACACCTTGATCACTTTGCTTTTCTGTAAAATCATCCTTTCCATAAGAATCATCTACATCACCGGTGTCTATTAAGTCGGGCATTGGACCAACAGTAGCAGCTTTGTCTTTCACGCTTGAGGAATTTTCTGGAAGATGGTCAGCTAAGATATTCTGCTCTCCACCCAGAAGGCTTAAGACCTATTAAATACAACAGTAAATCATGCATGTTAATTACATGGAATGAAAATACATATACATAAACAATTTATATTCAGAGATGTAACTTGAGATAAAGCACACTCACCACATGTAGCTTAACATAAAGCAAGCTCTCACTAGTCACTACAAATATTTGAGAAGATCCACTTAATCAACTAGCACATAAGTAAGGAATCTCAATAAAGTGTCCAGAAATGACTGATCCAACAAAGCAAGTTTTCATCTATGATTTTTAAGTTTGGTGTAAGCGCAGGGGTTTTTTCGGGTATTTGATTATGTAGTTAAGCCCTTATATGTAAGAAGGGTTATGTCAAGGGCATATTTTTCCTTGCATTTTCTTTATGGTATAAATATAATAGAGAGCTCACAGTTGGGGTATTCTGCCAAAACCATGAGCAGTCTTTTCTACCTAAAGCTTGAAGTTCCCTTCTCTCTTCTCTTCTTCTTTTCTCTTTCTCTCTTGCTTTGCCAACACTGTTTTCCTGTATTTGGTATGGTTTCACGGTATCAAAAAGCAGGTCCTATCAGTGTTTGTCATCTTCTCTTTCTCTGTTCTGATGACCCTATTTAGGGTTATCTCTTATGGTGTGCAGCCACCTATTGCTGCAACTTTCTAACATGAAGACCTAGTTTGTATCAATGAAGAACTAGGGTTTTAAGTATTCGTCCTTGTTGCTCACCCATCAGAGAAGGTGATGAAGCCCTAACATGCGCATGCTGTTTTCTGCACAAGGAGTGAATTCTCTCATCTGCGCATGTTCTTTCTCCACTCTGTGATTGCTGTTTCCTGATGTTGCTGATATCAGTAACTCATCTGGTTATTGTACATGGATGTAACTACCCTGTTAAGGTCTGACCTACCCTGTTCTTGATTATCATATCTATTTTCATTATGGTTGTGAAACCCTAATTTGCTTCAGGAAATCTACTTCCCTTGGTCTGATCTTTATGAGATTTTGCAAACTTTTTCTCTCTATGTTGCTGACTATCTCAACAAATTTCCAGGTTTTTCTGCCAACTCCTACCCTATGTATTTTGACTTCTCTGCCGGCTGCAATTTTTCTCCTTGCAGTTTGTCTCTCCTTGGCCATAGGTGATGTTCTTCGCCCTTGATCATCTCACAAGGCTTGTTTCATTATTTACTACATCTAAATTGAGCTTGAATAACAGTCTTTGTCTACAGCAGCTTTTCAACTAGTTTTTCTACTTGTAGATCCTTACTTCTGATATAACAAGCGATTCTAAGCCTATTGTGGACAATATGAATGTCCAGATTACTTCTATTAAACTCAATGGAGTTTCTATTTTTCTGTTATGGGCCCAAGCTGTTAAAGTCTACATTAATGCTAAAGTAAAACTGAAGTATCGAGCATATTGGAGGGCAAGGATCCATGTCACCGACCCCATTTAACCAAGTTTCTTGCTGTGCTGTGCCCCTTTCCTCTTACTTTCAACTTTCATCTTTCATCTCTCTGCCATTTCTCTATATCATTTCCTCTTTTTATTATTTACTTCATTTCTCCTTTTCTGTTTGGACCTCAGTTTCCCCTATTTTGTTTTGCATGGATATTTGAAGCTGACTTAATTAAGTTGGGATAAGGCTTAGTTTGTTGTTTGTTGTTGTTGTTGTTGCAAGCTGAGGTATCTCTTATCAGCACCTCTTCCTGATTCCAACGACAATGATGAGTGGATGCATAAAAACAACTGGTGGAGGGTTAAGAGAAGGGGAGAATTCTGAGATGATTCTCAGAGTTGCACAAGAAAAGAGGAAGCGCACAACTACACACGCACATAAGCCAAACCCAATTGAATTTCTATTCAATTCATTGTCTGTCCAACGTTGGGTTGCAATGTATAAATAATCCAAAATCAAGAGTCCTAGTGGGTATGTAAGATTATCTCCTAATCCAACTATAAAACTTAAATAGATTTAAAAAAAAAAATAACCAGACCATTCCTATGTTGTATCTTATCCAAGCAAATACGACATAGAGGACTGGTTGTGAGTACCTCTAGCCTGAAATTTCAAGTCGAATGATAAGTGCATGAGTTTGTTCCATCAACTAAAATCCATAGAGTTTATTGCTGGTTGGTTGCCCTTATCAGAGGTTGAAGATGACGTCATTCTTTACTTGCAAGTAAGGACAAATTCCATTACTTCCACTGCAGCCCCTACTTTCACAATTTAATTCTGTTTTCTTTCTCCTTTTAATTAGGATCCAGTTATACCCTTCTCTCATAAAATTATTACCCATGTTGTCCCCATACCTGTTAACTTACCCAAAAAAGGATCCAAAACTTCCATTTAATTGCTCAATTGTCACTACAGTCTTATATTTGGAGTCTTATCATTTGGATGATCCATAGCAATCCCAAAGCAGGATTTTTGTGACCCAGGATTGCATCAATTGGTATCAAAGCCAAAATTCCTTCCTAACTTTACTATGGTGGCAAATAATGAGGCTTATAGATAAGTCACTTGGGCTTATTTTATTGTAAATAAGCTTTGGGTTGTGTTAGATATATGTGTTGGGCCTTTGATCCTATGGATTTTTTTTTTAAATTGGCCACTTTAATGAGCCTAAAATATGGGTAGAAGGTAGAAAAACGGGATTTCATTCATTAGTTTAGTTAGTTGCTATTTAATTCAATAAAAGTCCATTAGGCCATTGGTCGGTTTAAAATCCTATATGGACTATTAGTTAGTTAGTCATACTCTATGTTGGAATTATAAAGTCAAGTCTTGGTCCTATTTTGAATTTCTAGTTGTAGTAGGAGTGTCTAGTTTTATTGGGAAACTAGCTCCTAGTAGTAGTTTGATTGCTATTCTGCCTTCTATAAATAGAGGAGCCTATGTACTTATAATTTCATATTTGAATGAATGAATTATTGAATGATTACTCTTTAGCTAAAAAAACTGTTATTGAGAGGTGAGATGCCTAAACCTTTGAGGGGTGTGATACCCAAAACCTGAGGGGTGAGATACCCATTCCTTTATTCTCTTTCACCCTTCTCAACCCTCCATCGATTTTTTTTTCTGTTTATTGTTATTAGAAGTTCAGACTTGTTAAAGCATACAAAATCAAAATCAGCCAGCCAAAGAGTTTTTGTTCTTGAAGCCAATCGACCCTCATTGTTGCCCAAGTTTGAGATCTGATCTGCAGATCCTTTGGAGGATTGGTTCTATACTCTAAGAAGATCAATCGATCATCTCTTGAATGTTATCTGAAAATCAAGAAAACGCATAACTCCATAACCAGCCATCAGAAGCCTTACATATTTGGGGGTTTTTGTACCCTCCCTAGGGACTATCTACACCCAAAAGTGTAGCTCAATCGGACTCCCACAGACTTGGCCGCACCTCTCTCTCTCTAGCTCTATAAAAGGTCTTTCTCTCTCCTATCGGGTTGGGTTTTGGACTGGTTTTGCTCCTATATGGGTATTGTATCCTTGGAGGTTTATTTGATGGTATTATTTCTTTGTTTCTTGCTCCTATTTGTATTGTTTGGAGTTATAAACTACGAAGTTAGTTACTTGTAATCTACTCCTGCATTACTAATCCAGCAGTTCAACTCCCATAAGAAGGAAAACCGAGAAGACCTTACTCATTTTACAAACAAGGTGACCGCCTTAGAGACTTCTAATATCTCTCTGTGGAGGATTGTTGATACCTTTAACACAATTGTTACTTCCCTTCAGACCAGGCATCCTAACCAATAAAAAGAAAAGGACATTACCTAGGTGCTGGTCCTGCTAATGTAGGGTCTGGGGGCGGGGGTGATTTTGGAGTTGGTCCTAACCTTTGGCATTTTTTGCACAAAGTGGTTGCCCTCACGAGTTGAACCTGGCCATTTACCCTGGCAGCTGGAACTTTTTACTACCCGAATCTTGTGTCTGTTCAATAAAATACTCTCAGGCTTCACCCCTTTTGCACAAAGAATGCTTTCTACTTTCTGTTCAACAAGTAGTTGCATGCCACTCCGTTCTAAAGAGTAACTAGGACCAAATATGAGTGGATCCAATCACGATCTTATAATAAAAAAAAAAAAAAATAGATCTTTCTCCAGCCCTCTGGAAAAGCATTAAAAAAAAAAAAAAGCTCGAATGACACAATCTCTCTGTCACCCTAGAAA
>NC_056558.1:36318464-36323456 GCF_013358625.1 Macadamia integrifolia | reverse complement strand
AAAGGGGTGATCTCGTAGTTCTTAGTTTGTGAAGATGCATTGTTAGGTGCTCCATTTTCCCATTGAGGCTGAATTCAAACCTGTACTCAAGAGATATATGTCCATAAGGATGTTGTGCTCAGCCTGAAATACAATCATGAAGTTGAAAGTACCGAAGATTCCTAAGGGCATACCATCAGAGAAGCTTCTTTGACCGATTGGGTAAAATCAAGAAAGTTTAACCACCAATTCAACTCCCATAAAGAGGAAAACTGAGCAGACCTTGCTAGTCTCAGAGAAAAGGCGACAGCCTTAGAGGCTTCTAATATCTCACTGCGTAGTAATGTTGACACCCTCTAATGCAATTTGAAAATTTCAGGCTATGGATCTCAAATTCAAGCAAGCCAATGATCAAACTTGTGACCAGATCTGAGATAAAGGAAGCAACTGCATTGCTAAGAGAGGAAATCAGACCAACGGAAGGGGAGGGAAAAGAGATGAGATCGATTTGTTGGGATGAAGAAGAGGAAAATAGAAAACATAAGAGAATAAATCAGGTATGGGATACCAATACCATATACAATACTCAATAACACCAAAACTTACAAAAAAAAAATCATATTGTTTGCTCAAATTATCTCCAATTGATGGGAGGTGTATTGCATATATAAATGCCTTAACTAAATTGACTCATAAAAGGACTCATAATCATACACACGCATTCAATAAAGTAGATAAACTCAAAACAGAGCTCTAAGTAGCTATTAAGTATTCTAATCTAACGCAAAACAGTTAATTATGGATCCTGTGTACTAACCTTATCCCCGCTTCAAAAAAAAAAAAAAGCAACCAAGTGCACAAGGCTCCTGATACTGAAGGGTCTGGGAGGGTCAAATGTATGCAGCCTTATCCCCACTTTATGGGCCTAAAAATTAGGCCCAATGTTATGAAACAAAAAAATATAAAGCCCAACCTATAAAAATAACTACCCAAAGGTCAATTTCAGCCCATTCAACTGTCAACAGCTCCTTGGGGGCCTTCTAAACTTACAAATAGTCATCCATACAGGATTAATGTCTAATGCAATTGCATCAATTACCCCTTAGTTGGAACACACACACACAAATAATAACAAATATTCGTCGTTGAGTTTTTTAGAATGGGAGGATCTTCGACGCATTATCAGCAACCACTCCCCTTGACCCCACGAAACTAATGATCAGACCACAATCCAACGGTATAAAATCAGCGATAAAAAGTGCGTTGTTGATGATGCAACATGGAAGCACAAATTTGATTGGTTCAATCAAAAGATCGGCTGGTGTATGCTCCTCCATGGGTGATTCTTTAATTATAACTGGAGCCAACATGTCTTCCATCGTTGATGGTTCGTCCTTTTGTTTTTCCACCCATTGTTCAACGACTGAGATCAATTTATCTAAAAAAAAAATCCCCCACAATCGGATGTGATCAGCAATTGGTTCTTAAATTCTTTATATTGTTGCCAAGTTTCCTCAATATTCGCTTCAACCATTTGTAAGTCCTCTTACACAAGTAGAAGTTGATGGTAGATAGCAAACAAGAGGGTAAGATTCATGGTATCAATGTCCAGGTTTGGCTTTGATACTAATGCGATATAAAATTAAAATTATAGATCTTAGATGCAAGCAGGCCCAATGACCAAATATCAGATTTGAACGGGAGGGAAAAGGAGAAAAGATCAATCTTCTTGGGAGGGAGGAGAAGAGAGAAGAAATCGGCTATGGAATATCAATCCTGCTCAACAACACCAAACTCTAAGAAAATCTCATATTTTTTACTAAAATCATCTCCAATTGATGAGGGGTGTATTACATATATAAGGACCTAATATTTCTACATTGACTGATAAAGAACTCCTAATCAGACTCACACACTCAATAAGGTAATGAACTCAAAACAAAACTCTATCTAGCTATTAAGTATTATAATCTAACTCAAAACTTAAATACTAATACCATGCACAAACTTTATCCCTATTTATGGGCTTATAAATTACCATGAAACCCAAAAAATAAAAAATAAAAAGCCCAACCTATAATATAATAATATAACTATACAAAGGTCAATTTCAGCCCATTGGACTGCCAATTGCTCCTTGAGGCCCTCCTAAACTTGCAGATAGGCACATCCATACGGGATTAATGTACAATGCAACTGCATCACCTCAACACAACTGTTACGTCCCTTCAACAATAAGGCATCCTGCAAGCTTCCATTGAGAAACTAACCCCTCTGGATAAATGAAAGGGTCCAATTCAATCTGCAGATTCTTCCAATTTCCGTTCCACAAGGCCCGTCTCAAGTTGCACCACCACCACCATATGGGATTGGCCAACCTTTTAAAAATGCTCCCCTACGGAGCTGAAAGAGGAGCCAAGTTGGATAACCTCAATTTCTACGGGGATAATAATCTGGAACAATACCTTGACTCGATGCCAAATTGCTTATATTTCTTAAAGCAAAACTGAAGGGAATGGCTCAATTCTAGAGGATCAAGTACCAACAATAGAATCGAACCCAAGGCATCAGGTTGGTCAACACTTGGGCTGAAATGAAAGAGGCCATTAACCAACAATTTTTTCCTACCAACTACAAGCAACATATGTATCTTAAGTTCGCATAGTTGCGACTTGAGACAAGACCATATGACTATTACATGTGGCAAAATTTAAAAATTAGCCATTAGGTCTGACTTTGAGTGGGGTGAAGAGGTGTTAGTGGAACACTTTCGGAACGGATTGTACCCTCAAATCATTGCTACATTGGCTTCCAATCGACTGCCTATGATGGAGGATATCATATCATACAGGTAGCCTATCAAGTAGAGAATAGTCTAAATAAACCTTAAATTCAGAGGACCTTCCCAGATACCTTCTCCAAGGGGGTGATAGTATGAGCAAGAATCCTTCTCAACTGAAGACGTCGTTCATGGCATCATCAGGAGTTCACGACCAAACCACGTTTATCCTCCACCTTGTAGGGGTGATTCTAATAGACCTCCTTCAAAGCCAAGGGCTAAGATAAAGTGCTTCATGTGCAAGGGATATGAGCATTTTTTCGCTCAATGGCCTAATAGTCTAGTCGGATTTGTTGATGAAGAAAATCTCATGGCTATTGCTTCAAGAAAGCAACGAACGAAAGAGAAAGTCTATCCGGAGGAAAAGCCTAAACCTAATAAAGTCAATGAAAATGATAGTGATGAAAACAGCAGTAGCCTTACTATGTTCTTTACCCTCTTGGGCATACATGAGATCTCTGACAAGGATCATTGGCATCACAACAGTATTTTCCAGACCAGAGTAATATGAAACAATAGTATGTGCACTATTGTAATTGACAGTGACAGTTGTACCAATGTCGATTCCAAAGATACTGTCTCAAGCTCAAGTAGAGGGAGCCACATCTAAACCCTAGAGGGTTGCCTAGGTTAATAACACCAATCTGAAAATCAATATGTGTTTACTCACATATTCTATTGGTGGATTGATAGATATGGTACAATCTGAGGTTCTACCCCTAGAGGTTTGTCACATCCTCTTTGGGAGACTCTGGTTATTTGATAAAAATGCACAGCATTGTGTGGTGCATGAGAATACCTATTTCTTCAAGCACAATGGACTCAAGAAGAGGCTTCTTCTCGCTAAGGACCTCTTAGCCATCAATTCAAGAAGACTATGTGGTTGTTTCTCCTTCAACTCGACAAAGTTGAGTTATTTTCAGAGGGGAAGAATTGATGCAATAGTATTACCATGGCTGGACTGGCATGACCTGAACTGGAAACCCAGAACAAGGCAGAGACAGCCTGGGATTTTGGTCTAGTAAGGGTTGGAAAGAGATAGCCTTGTATTATTTTATTTTATTCTGATCTATTTTGGGTTAGCTACATATTAGACTGAGCAGTTAGTTTCCTAGTTTGAGAGTAGTTTCTGCTTTGTAGGAATTTCATTTTCTTATTTATATGCACGTAACGTATGATGGGATTGGAGATGAATGAATGAAGTTTAGTTGGAGTTACAGTTACCGTAGCTTGTTGCAGCAAAGAATGGTCCAGTGATCTTCCTTTCCCCCAAAGATTTAGTTCTCTTCCCTCTTGGATAAGCTCTTTTATTCTTTCTTATATCTTTATTTCTACTTTACTTCTCTGTTTAAGTTCCTTCTTATTCCTTCTTCTACTTCCTTTTATCTATTCCTGTTTATTTCAGTTCTCTTTAGTAATTGTTACCGTGCTCTGATTTGGTGACTTAACAGTCCCTCATCATGGTGACTCGATCTCCCCCACCCCTCCGTTCTCCTAATATTTGGGGGGTGTCTCTTTGACCTAAGCAACCCTAACCCCATACTCTTGCTGTGAAGTACTAAAACTGGAGCTGTACCTTATTTTGTTCCTTCTCCCGGGTTTATTTCTGTGATTAATATCTCTAATCACTTGTTGTTCAGGTGTCCTTTAGCCAATTGATAGAGGCCTGGTTGTGAGAACCTCTTGAGTGCATGAGTGATTTCCATCAACTAGAATCCATGGAGTTCACAGATTGTTGGCTGCCCTTGTCGGAGGTTGAAGATGATTTCTTTAATTGCAAGAAGGAAAAATTTACGTATCAGCCCCCCACTTCCACAATTTAATTCTGTTTTCTTTCCCTTCTTAATCAAGTTCCCATTAAACCTTTCTCTATTAAAATTATTACCCATTTTGTCCCTTTTCCTGTTAACAGGACCCAAATGGGATCCAGAACTTCCATTTAATTACTGAATTGCCATTACATTATTATATTGGAGCTTTGCCATTTGGGTGGGCCCGTCGTAATCCCAAAGCAGGGTTTTGTGATCCAGGATTTGCATCAATAAGTCTTCCAGATAAATTCCAGTTAGAATACTTCTTTCTCCCTTGGCAAATTCTGACATTGAAACTACCTAAAGCACCCCAACAGGCAATTCAGATAAATAAACATTTCATCTGCTTGAAGAATTTAAACC
>NC_056558.1:36301330-36318444 GCF_013358625.1 Macadamia integrifolia | reverse complement strand
CCCCCCCCCCCCAAACAAAAAAAAAAGCCATAAACTGAAGATGAAATATCTTTGTTCTAATGATGCAGGTGAGTCTACCAACAACATACTCGTAATCTAAATCTTAAAACAGATTCTTATTACACAACATTATTCAAGGGTAAAAAAGGTTATACACTAAAAAAACATAAAAAAGGTAAAACATGATGATGTTCTGCAAAGCAGTCAAAAGTATCTCAATGATTGTATAATATGACAATCCCTAATATATTTATTAGGATGGGTACAAAGGTGCAGAGCATAAATGTACGAACAACAGGCACCAAAAGAATAAATCAGATAACAGCAAAAAGGTGATTTATATGATAATAAAGCAACAAAATGGAAAAAATCAGAAAGATCACAGGAGAGCCTGTCCGTAAATAGAAATAAGCCTAATGAAACTGGAGCAATGGCATTAGTTATAACTTTGCCCAGGCCCCCGGCTGACAATTGTTCCCAAAGAAACTCTCAGACTAATTCAGAGGGAGTCGAGTTATGGTATCAAAGCCAGATTAAGAGAATTGATGCAGGTAAAACACAAAATAATAGGCTTAATTTCCCTCATATGGGCCTTTGGAATGAGTCATACATGTATAGACTTATGGTCCACCAGGTTTTTTTTATGGGATTATAATATGGGTAGTCGATAGAAGAACGAAAATTTAATTTAATTTTAGGAGTTTTAATTTCCTATATGATCTAGGATAGTTTATTTCTTTCCAGATTTTAATTTGTGGTTGGAAATCCTGACTATGCTAAGAGTTCTCTTCTAAGCTTCAGTTCTGAGTTGATAGGACAGGGATAGGGCTTTCCTATTCTAATTAGGATTCTTATTTTTCTAGTTCTATATGCAGTCTTGTAAGCAGCCCCATGAGGGATGTGAATTCGATAAATAGATTTTTGAGTTTTCTTTAATATTATGCTGTGGGTTCGTGGTGTTTCCCTGAATAGATTTCCAAAAGGGTTGATGGATACCTGATGCAGTTAAGATTATCTAAGTGGGCCAATCAGGCCTTGGACGACTTTATTTTGGCCTATGGTTGGGATGTATAGGCCTTGGGATTTTTATTTTTGGGTTTATTGATGTAATGGCCTCTTTTATAAACTCATATTTAGGGTCTTAATTCTGAATACAGGATCTACTTTATTAGTTAGTCTAGTTAGAACTACATCTTTATTTATTTACTATTAAGTGTTTTAGTTAGGCTAAAATAGGCATCCAAGTTATCAAGGCCTATGCAACAAAGGTGGCTCAGCCTGGACTGGCACATAGGCATCACCTTGTTGGTGTCACCTTGATTTTTTACCATCCTCCATCACCTTGGTCACCTTGTCGCCTTGTCGCCTTGATAACTATGCTTATGTGAGTATCTTTCCTCGATCATTTTAATTTTCCAAGTTAGTTTAAGTGACTTATCTGCATCATGACCAGCTTTATCAAAGACTATACATCACATGGCTTCATGTTCTTCTCAGTAAGGACTGAAGATTTCGCCAAATGATACTAGAAATTAGTATTTAAGATATAAAAACTTTTAGTTGCGAAAGGAAAGTCAAACAGAAACCAAGAGTATCTAGCAAGTAACAAATCTACACAAGAAAGAAATATACCCTATTTGCCTTTTCCCTCAAAGAAGCTTGGGGAGATTCAGAACATCCCAGCACAGAATCTCTGTTTTCACTGAAATAAATAGCTATATTTGAAAAATGAGCATCATCCTTTTTCCTCAAAAGTGACTCGAGGACACAGACAGCCTTCATACGGACCTGAAAAACAATTAATCAAAATAATCTTTAGAAGATCAAAATGTATAACATGCTATTCCAACTGTGATAAAACAAACTGTAAGATAGCCAAAGAAAAAATGAGGAAATGAAGCAGTAGCTTTGAGATTTCGGAAGACACCTGCCACATAGGAGATTGAAGCTTTGATTCAAGAGCATAACTCAAAGACATTGCATCCAACTTCGAGGCCTCCACAAGAAAAGCCTGTATAGCATCACGAGTTGGTTGTAGGCGCACGCCACCAGATGTGACAATGGTCTCTAGTAGCCTTTCCTCACGAGTCTTGCTCCCTGAATAACTTGAGCCAGAACTGCCATTTGTTGTTTCCTTCATGCTTCCTCTTGAATCCTGACCCCATGGTCCACCACCTATATTTCTGGATATTCCAGAAGACGCCAGAGTTTCACTTTGATGTTCAAATCTCTCGTATTTATCTGGATCATCGCGTTCCGTTGTCAATGACCTGCGTAGATTTGGGCTCCTGTAACTCCCATTGTCATTCATCTTTAGGGAATGTGCTGCAGTTATGCTACTCAGTCCCTGTTTGATAGAGGCACTTCCAAGACCAACAACCTCACTAAGAAACGATTTCTTATCTTCAGACGGCATCTCATAGTTCGTATTCCCAAATCCTTGAATTCGCTTATTAAGATCTTCTGTTGGTGCCGGTTTGCTTTCCTCTTCGGCAAAAATTGCTGATATCGTCTCATGAGCTGTATCACGGACAGCCTTATTTAGTGCGTCTCCCTTCAATGGATCCAACTGGCCCTTGTAATGAAACAACTGACGAACTGCCACTGAATGGCGTTGCATTTCCCTCCTGAACTCCACACCAGATTTTCCCACTGCATATTTGATCAGCCTCAGAGCCTACAACAATATGAAGGCAATAGGTATCAGCATCTTCTGTAATACATGCCACTGGAAACAACACCAACCTTGAGAGAAATATTGATATTTCTCAAAACTTGCAGGCTCCATATCCAAGTATCTGATTATTACTTGCCCAGAGTTACATGTTTTATCTGAACTACAATTTAAAACCTAATTTGGGTTTCATAATTTGCATCTTGTTTTCATCCCTCAAAACTAGAAGAATTCCTACGTTGAGATCTCCGGTGACAGCAAAAAAGTAGGAGATGCTACAGTTCACAAAAAATAAGAACACAAAAGGGCGTGAAAGGGAAAAGGGCTCCCGTACCTTCTGTTTGACGATTGGACTCTTGTGTTCCAGACGTTTCAAGACGAATTCAGAAACTTCTTTCACGATACTGACATGAGAAGATCGGAGCAGTTGACAAATTTCCTCTAATTTGTAGACAGGAGTAACCTTATCTTCATCGGAGGTTGCAGCATCAATCATGCGAGATCTCCAGTACGACTCGACAGCTCTTCTGCTCGAATCCATGGTCGCTACAACAAAATCCCAATTCTTCCGATCTCAAAGTCTGGTCACAAAGAATCACTAAGCATTGAATCACCTAAACAACAACATTGGAACAAGAAACCGACGTAACGGATTAAAAAATAAGAATCTTTAGTAGTAATTTGAAAATCCAACCCTATTCTTCCCACCGATCCGCGAATGGATCCAATCATGCGAAGTCGTGGCTCTGGATCAAGAAAAATCCTGGAATTCTCCAGACCAACACATCAAGTGATGGACTCGGAAGGCTTTATTGAACCAAGAATTAAATAGATACCCTAATTGCTTCGATCTTGGAGGTTCTTAAGGCCTGAAAACGAAGGAATTCGAAGTTGAGACTTGAGAATGGAAGGGTAGAGGATGAGAAGCTATACGTTGTCCTTGGTAGAGGCCAGAGGGCAAAGTGGACGAAGAAAGCCCTCCTCCGAGCGCAGACAGCTCTATCAACGCCTCTCTCACCACGTGTGCACGCACACGCCGACCAGATCAAGTGGCCAACGTTCTCTCTTTTCCTAAGCGAGAAGGAGGTGCCACCGTGCCACTTCCATTAAGACATTAACTAACCTCACCGAGTACCTAGGTTATTTAAAAAAACGGTCGGTTCGGTTTGGTTTCGGGCGGGTTGAATCAATTTTGGTCTGAAAATGAGAGACCAGAATCGAACCATTAAGGAACTTCTGTTTTGATTTTAATGTCGATCTGGTACAGTTTTGATTTTTCAGTATTGGGTTAATTCTGATTTAAATCTATTTGTTTTTGGTCTTGAACCATAATGAAATCTTTCATTTATAACCTGTAGTAAAAAAGGATTCGATAAAATATTTTAAGTCATCATCCTTTTCATGTAAAATGTTAGGAATAAGGAAATTGATTTGGCGTGTTCATATTGTAATCGAAACAAACATGAATCACTAATTAACATTGAAATCAATTGATAATATAGTTTGTGGCAAAATCATTGCTGGAAATCGAAATAATGTTTATCATTGTAAGAGGAAATAATTGAAATTGAAATTGAAGAACAAGTAATTGAACCTTACTATCAAATCATTCATTTAAGGGGTTCATTTAATTGTCTAACTATTTTTGTATAGTGAACAAGGAGATCAATGGAAACATTTTTATTTCTATATTTACAATGCCATACTCATTTATTTATTACAATTTTTAAAAAAATAAATTGATCTGTTACAATCTCCTTACATTAAGAAATCTTCTTACTAATATTGAAATCGACGGATAATCAGCTCAAATGTTCATAATCTCATACTCAATGATTTTTTTTTTTATTGATTTCTTTTAGTTCGATTTTTGGTTTGAATATTGATTGATTTGATGTGATTTGACTATCGACATACTCAATCCAAAATCCATCCGATAAGGATCGATTTCATTTGATACTAATTTTATTTTTGATTATTTTATAATTTGGACTAGGTTTTGACACCCTTAGTTCATGCCAACCCCAAACCTTCTACCCTAGTACTCTATTGCCCAAAAACATTTATCTGCCACTTTGCATGATTAGCAATCCACGTGAAACACATGCAATTGTGGGCCCCTAATTTAGACAACTCTCTGTGCATGTAAGGTTTAAATCATGGCCAAAGCAAATGTACATGATCCGTTCATTTGGATTTTTTTTTTTCATAAGTTTCACTGCCTAAAATCTTAATCACATTATTATCACAATTTATTAGGCTCTCTTTGGTATGATTTCTATTTGTATTTATTAATTACTTTTTAAAAATTATTTGTGTCAATAAATTATGGACCACAAACAGTATTCATTTGATTACTATTTATAAAATAGATTATATAATGAGAAAATAGGCTTCAGTTTTCACCTTTAGCTTTGTGCTTCGAGCGAGTGATAATAGGATTTGAGGTTTTTTATTGAAAAATTATAAAACATATTGAAGTTACCTATTTACCATTGATTTGAGTAATTTAACACACGTGCACATTTAAGGTGGCAAAAATCAACATAAATGATTTGTTGCCACAAATCACAAATAGCTCGAGAGTAATTTGTGATTTGTGATTTATTCTAATTTATTATAAATAGAAATAGGTACTATAAATTATACCAAACACTTGTAAAAATAGAAATAAGTCAAATAAATACATATATAAATCAAACCAAAAAGAACCTATTAACCTTATTTTTGTTTCCAAAGCCTCCCTGCAAGTGCGATTAACAAAGGTAACGTTATAAGTACTCCCTTCCCCCTTCCCCCTTCCCCCTTCCCCCTTTCTTAATTTCTTATTTTAGAGTTTAAAGTCCCATCATAATATCAACTTTATTTGAGGATTTGGAATGCCTTATAAATTGAATTTCTGGTGTGACCTACAGATTGAACAATAACTTGATTTGTGCATGCCATGGGCCTCATATGTCTCTGGAGGGAGGAGTTTATTCAGCATGTCAATGCAGATCAACACAACCCAGAAAACAACACAGGTTTGGTGTCATTTCCAAATGGCAATGCTGCAGCTTTAGCTCTTTTTTTTTTTTTTTTTCCTTTGGCTAACGATGGATATTTCAAGTCTATATAGATCTCACAACAACATGGACCGAATCATATCAGAGTTGAATGAGAACCATTCACTGGAGCTTCAGCACAGGGCTGATATCTTTTTCAAATCATTAAATTGATGAAACGAATTATTCCAAATAAGGATTAAAGTATCGGTATCGGTCATCGTATCGGTCGGCCAAAATTAAGATACGTATCAGAGGGTATCGTATCGTATCGGAGGGTATCGTATCGTATCGGAGATACGCTAAGATACGCGCATAAATGGATAGGAAACATTGTTTTATACACTTTTGCATAAAAAAATAGTTAAAAAAAATTATATATAACATGTATTATGCATAAACAGTAAATTGAGAGTATCGCACTAAAATCCAAGGTTTGTAGTTGTCCCATAAATGTAAAATCCTTGTTCCCAACCTTGATTTCCACTTTAGTTAGAGAGAAAAATGGTTGACAGCAATTTTGGAATAAAAACACCTCAAAAAATTATGTTTTTCTAAAAAATTACCCATTTTGGCCATTTTATGATCGTATCGGTACGTATCGGTATGTATCGATCGATACACACCGATACGTACTGATACACATCGATACATACCGATAAGTACCGATACATACCGAAACATATATTTCACTTCAATTTTGATTTTTTCATAGAGTATCGGTGCGTATCGGTGGTGTATCGATGCGTATCGATGTGTATCGTAAGATACGTATCGATACAAAAGGGTTTTAAAAATTTTATGTATCGTATCGGTAAGGATTGATACGGATACGTATCGACCAATACAGTACGATACGGACCAAAACTTTAAACCATGATTCCAAATAATTTTGGAATTCGAATTAAATAATAACTATGGTTTTTTTTTTTTTGAGGGGGAGGGGGGGAGAGGGTGTTGGGTGGGTTGAAGTTGGGCTTGGGTTACTGGCTGTGTGTGTACAAGCGCCTTGCTTGAGTTGCACCATACCGCAACATCTATAAACAGAGATGGATGGTCATTTAGTATCTCTTGGTCATTTAGTAAGAAAGACAAGGTTCTCGAGAGCAACGTTTCTTTGTCATTTGAGCCTTGGGAGAAGCCGGTCAATTGGATCATCTAGGTAGTCGACCAGCAACAACAAAATAGTATAATAATAATGCAGTAGTCACCTTTTCTAGGGTGTTTTGAATGGATTTGTCTGAAGGACATTTCCCTAAAGAGGGTGAAAATGGTTGTTGAGGATTGTGAGAATCAATCTAGAAATGTTCTTTTACTCGTCCTTACTCCTTGGTAGAGTTTAATTACTTGTTTTCAACTACCTTTCAGAGTTACTACAGAACTTTCTTCTGATTAACTAAGCCCAACACGAGTATATCTTTATGTGGTCCAGTAAGTGATTACAATGAGCCAATGATTAATGGATGGGCTTACGAGATTGTTTCATCTTGGAGGTTAATTCGCAATAACATGGTTTTACATTATAAGTGAAGTCTATAATCTTAAGAAAAATGACTGGTGATACGACTCAGGCTCACCGTTTCCTTGTGCGTTTTAATGCATTGTTAAATTCGTGATGCCATGTTCGGTGCTTGAGATTTTATCAACAATGGTTTGTAATGTTGTCATACAACCCCTTAACGGCTAACTTTCCATTATGGCATAAGCAAATGTTTTCCATATCATTATGTTGTGATAAGTAGCTTGCTATTGCTAAGAAAAGAGGCAAAGTACGATGGAAAGAGATTGCATATACGCTTTGGATATAACTTGGTAAAGAGATGCACAAATGTTATTATTGTTGTCAACCATATAAAAAGAAAGAGGAATGTAGCATAGACTCTTACAAAAGCTTTTGTTCACGGAATTTATGTATATGTCTCAACTAAATGAATGAGTTTAAATGCCTGTGACATAAGTCTTGTGATAGACACCAACCTCTGTGACCATAAGTCATTGGAATTAGGTTCAAAGTGTAAAAATGAAGTGATTGGATGACGTTTTAAGTACCATTATGGTTTACTCATTTTGGTTAGATGCTAAAGTAGTACTAACCATAATAAATAAAAAGAAAAGGATGAATTGCAGAACTCTCAATCAACTAGATGCTCATGAAATATAGGAGTGTGTTTATTATGGTGCGCACTTTGGGCTGATCTAAATGGATGTAAGAAGTAGGCCTGCTTTCGATAAGAGTTAATGGCGAACTTTTTAAACATTTATGATACTGAGATAGGGATAAGCAAAATATTTATACCATCGAAAGATGCATATATTGGACCAAATGGTTGGATAGGGATAGTAAATTAGTAAGTTATACTAATGACGAAAAGGTCAAGAAGTTTGATTTCATTAATACTTTATAGTATGGTTTATTAGACCTAATGTAGATTCAAGTGCAAAAGATATCTACTACAACATGTCCTACTTATTCTAATGTGCTCATTAATTTCAATTTTGATTTAACCAATATATATTTTGAATTGGGATTGTTGTATTTTAAATGTTTTAAAATAAGTTCAAAAATTCAAAATACCTCTTGTTCGTTTTGTTTTCATTCCTCACAAGTGCATACATGTTTAATGCAAGATTTTTGTCTTCTGGTACAACTAGCCTAAGATAGGCGGTCGAATGCCTTGTCAATCGGCATTGTAATTTGGTATTTCCAAGAGCAGTGTTTCTCAATCAGTTGACCTTTGGGGAGGATGTGTTCATTGGATCACCTACGCTAGGGGTGTCAACCGGTCAGGTTGGTTCGGTTTCGGGGTGACTTAATCGGGCTTGAAGACTTTCAAAGGTTACACCGTGTCCGCCCATTTAACTAATCGGGCTTAATTATTGAGGGCATGGTACGCTTTATATTCGGTCAGTCGGCCTTGGACTATAATCGGACCACCTTAATCGGGCTTTAGTCGGGCCTTAATCGGGCTACGGACATATTTAATGTTAAACAGGCTTTAACCGGTTTTTAAACGTGCCATTTTCAAAATGTGCTCTTATATTCCGACCCACTCATGCAAGCCCAAAAAAATGACAATTAATCAATAGATGATACCAAATATAACCATTATTTAAAATGTGAACATGTTTTTATTTTTTAGTTTTTACTTTTTAATTTGGGGGGTAAAATAGGTATTCTACAATCATTAAAGGGTCGGGCTAGGCCGGTGCACAATAGGCCGGTCTTGGTCGGGCACCCGTCGGTCCAAGTAGCAAAACCAAGACCAACCGTTTATAAATGGGTCGGGCTCAAGTCCGACACGTTTAATAAACGGTCCGGACCAGGCCGGTCTATAAATGATCGATCCTGATCAATTTAGTTGGTTCGAGCCACGAATTGACACCCCTAACCTACGCAATCAATCGACAATGACCAAATATTAAAATAATAATGTGGCAGTCACCACTTTTAGGGTGTTCTCAATGGGTGAGCCTAAGGGACACTTTCCCTCTATTCATAGAGGACAAAAATGGTTGTTGAGGCTAGTTGGAATCAATCTAGAATTGTTCTTTTACTCTCTTCCTTATATTTAATTGAGTTTATTTGTTTTCAAGTAATTTTATGTGAGTTCATGAAGTCCTTTTTCTTATATGTTGAATACGAGTGTACTCTGACATGGTCTAGTAAGCAAGCGCAGCAACTATTGGATGGGCCTATGAAAATGTTTTATTTTAAGATTTATTTGTAAGACCCAATTTTACACCTTAAGGGTTGGACGTCTACAATCTTAAAGAGAGTAACTAGAGATATGACCCAGTCCAATTTATTCCCTAAATTTCTTCATGCACTCTTAAATTCGTAAAGTCGTATGTGTTTAGTGTTTGAGATTGATGTTATCAACAACGATTTGTCTACGATTGAGATACATATTTTATTCCCCTTGTTACACATGTTAATATTATTTTTAGATGCATCTTTCTAACAGTTCATCTGTTCTGGAATTCCACCAAATATTGGGACCTAAATTTCTCAAATCAGAAGAGAAGTAATTTTATGTCCAAGCTTTTTGTGTGACAAAGAAATAATGACGAGTACATAGAAGGCTAATATATATGGAAGCATATAAACCATGAGATCATTTATTAATTTACTTCAAGCTTTGTGACCTTTTCTTCTTGTTTTTTCGTCCAATTAAATATACTAAGAGTGACCAAATGTCCAACCTATTTAATCCATTCTTTAGGTCCTGGTGGTAAAGCTCCTATTACCAATTACCTCTTCATGGGTGACGACATAGGTTCCTCAATTAAATTATCGTTTTTTGTCTCTCAATTTTCATTTCGTTATGGATCAAGTTTCCTCAAGTCACAGTGAATAAGGAAGTTCTTCATTGATGATAATTATTGGTTTTGGATGGGTGTCGGGAATCTCAGTGGGTGCATGGGTGAAGGAAAATTTTCTCCTTCTGTTGTTACCATCCTTTAACTTAGTGGTTGTATTTTAATCTGCCCCCTCTCTCTTTTTGGAGGTTTTGAGATTTTTGGCTCTATGGATGTTTGATTTTAAGACCAAGTTTTCCTTCACCCACAGGGTAGGAAGAATCTTATTTCCAGCCACGAGATCTGACCTTCTCGGTTGATCAAGAACGAATATGTTGAACATTTTTTAATTGGGGTGGGCCGGGGGGGGGGGGGGTGAAGGGGGACATGAGTTAATAATGAAACTCACTATTAAAGAAGTCCAATCATAAAGTGTCAAAACATCACAGACGAAGAGATTCTCTATTGATCATGGGTGACGAAAAACTCTTACATTGATTTTATGTGTTTCATGTAATTCTTGTCTTGAAAAGGGGAAGGCGTTTGCTTGCTCAAGATATTCCAATACAATGTATTCTCTGATGAATACCTGACTACAATGGTACTAAGAGTCTCCTTGGACCATGGATATCGATTACCTTGGCTGCCCTGTCTAGATTACCATTCTCTCTTCCTTTGCTTTTGCCTTGTCTATTGGAGACGTAGATGGAGATGGAAAGTTAAATAGAAACCAAACATTGGGTTTGGGGAGGGATAAGAGTCCGTACATATTTCTATTCTTAGACCCTCTAAATAACTAACGGGAAGAAGAACCCTACCTAGTCAGTGACCTCTACAGCAATATGGGCCAATGAGAGGACACACATGAGCATCGACATGGTGGATTTTTTGTATTTCATAAAAGTGGAACCGTCATTTCGCTCACACTCTGTATCTATCTGTAGGAGCCACGAAACTAGGTAGCGTCATTTAACTTTTATGAGTGTATACGTTTTTTTATTTTTTATTTTTGAAGAAAATGGTTGGAAGCTGAAAAAAAAATGGGAGTATGATATTCTAAAGTCAACTTCATATGTGGAGGCTACCTTATGGGCCATCATGTTTGACTTCTTGTATAACTAAACCAAATTGACAGTTATTATTTAGGGTAGGTATGTTTAGAAGCGTGTAAGATGAGGACAATTACATACAAGAGTTTTATTTATTTATTTATTCTTTTGGTAAAGCAAAAGTTCTATTTGACATTAATAGGGTTGTAACCTTGTGATAGAATAAAGATTCAAGCGAAACTGAAATATGAGGTTCTTGAATTCCGGTCACGTGGTAGTTTGTGTGGGGCTTAACTTTATAGAAAGAAAGTTCACAATCAGAAATTTTCAGATTATCAAATATAAATTTTCAAAAATACAAGACCATGAGAGAGTTCATATATAGTATTTGCAAGAGTATAGTAACTGAGCATAGGAAGATGTACGGATATTTTCACAAAAAAAAAAGAAGAAAAAATGTAGGGATATATGTAAATATATAGGAGGGTATTTGATTGAATTAGTTTTTGAAATTTAACTTGTGGTCAATCAATACCTCTTTGAATGCTCTTGTCTCATTATTCATCCTCGCGGTAAAAATGAAGAATCCACTTAAAGATTCTTTTTAAAGGTGTTTAGTGAGAAGCTTTTCTCTATTATCAATGCCTCAACGCCCTTGACACTTTGATTAACAAAAAAAAAAAAAAAAAAAAACCCTCCACATAGGTATGGGGTGGGGGAAGGCACAAGTAGACTTAGCCGAATTTAATTAGTACCACCCTAGTCGGATGGGATTCTTGGACTGTAAGAAGGGATTTCAGATATTCGTATTTAGGGGCAGTGAATGAAGACTCCTGGATCACTTTGGGTGAAGGAAGAATTGTTGCATATCAAACTCAACTGCTTTTTTTTTATATATATATATATATATATTAAATGGGTAGAGTATATCAAATCAAGTAAGCTATTCCACGGCAAAGCGGATAGCTATTAGGAGTATTGAGGCCTTCAAATTGGAATTCGATATGATATCTTATACCCCTCAAGGTGTCAAATAATTTGTAATATTTTTTTCTTTTTTAGCATTGCATACAATTTTTTTTTTCCAATGGGGTAATTAATAGTATCATTTCTTATCAAAAATAAAAAATAAAAATTAATAGTATAAAATTTTTTTTTTTTGGTAAAATAGTATCATTTCTATACAAAATGTGCATGATAATAACACATTTTAGTGATATAATGATATGTAATTTTCAACTTATTTTTCTTTTATATTCATCTTAAAGTACTTTATAGAATAAAACAAGGGAAAAATAAAAGGTGTCAAGTTCTAAAAATATGGACCCAAATCCTCTCCAGTACCCCGGTACTCCCATCACACATCGAACGACTAGCAACACCTAAGCAAACACTCATAATACTCGGTTGTGCAGTAGACTTACTTGAGAGGTTCTGATTCCTTTAAATACCCCTATGGAAGTATCATTTAGACATACCATCCCTTTGTAGGTTTTGTGATGTGAACATTTACATATAACCACATTAGTAAGCAGCTAAACGACAGCCAAATCCGAGAAGAAGAAACCAAACCTTGAATAAACCGACAAAACCCCTCTCCTAACAATTCAACAAAAGAAAAAGCAATCGATGGGAAAGGGCAGTGGTCCTCCCACCTTCTCCAGCGAGACAGCATTCTCTAGTCATTCAAAATCTTGGCCAGTTCCTTCCTCCCACCCCTCCTTGTGGGCCCCAACCCTCCCCCCATGAGAGACTTGATCACCAAACTAAGATGTGTCCGTTTTAGTTTTAGTTTTAGTAATTAATTACTTAAATTTTTTTCTTAATTAATTAATTAGTCGGTAATATACTTATTTAACACAACTCAAGCAACCAAAAAAAACGTCCAAAAACTCCAATTTTTCTTGTTTCAAAGTCTCAATTTCCACTCTTAGAAATGTTGAATGGCTATAGATGCTCAAGTTCCTTCTGGGTTTGTTCCTTGTCTTCGATATGAGAAATATGGATTTGGGTTTTGGTTTTGGTTTAATCAACTTGTTTCCTTACTTCTTCTTGTTTTGCGCAATCGCCGGAAGCACTGATAACGGCGGCACCGGAAATATGTCGACGGGTTTCCAACCAAGCCTCGCAGTCGTTATGGGCGTCGTGGCTATAATGTTTGTTTTAACCTTTCTCCTTCTTGTTTACGCCAAGTATTGTCACAGAACCCCATCTGAGTTAACCACCGACGATGCTGATGATCAACGTGGCTTAGGCTTTGGTTTTGGTTTAGGTTTGGGAGAACTCCGGGCGGCGACCTCTCGGCGTTTCTCTGGAATCGACAAGACGGTGATTGAGTCACTCCCTTTTTTCCGTTTTTCTTCTTTGAAAGGAACGAGAGAAGGTCTTGAATGCGCCGTTTGCCTCTCTAAGTTTGAAGACATCGAGATCCTTAGATTGGTGCCTAAGTGTAAACACGCTTTCCATATCGAATGTGTTGATCGGTGGCTCGAAAATCACTCTAGCTGTCCCCTTTGTAGGCACAAAGTCGACCCTTCTGACTTCACCATCTTCACCTATTCTAATAGTTTGAGAATCTCTCGGAACCCTTCTGATCTCACTGATGATCCTAATCTCGAGCTCTTTGTTCGGAGAGAACAAGACATTGGATCATCTTCTTCCAGGTTTAGAATTGGAGGAAGCTTTCGAAAGCTAGGGGAAGAACTTCCAATTCAAGAGGAACAATCCGTGGCCATCCATGGCGAAGATGATGATGATGATGATGATGATGATGGTGATGGTGATGATCGTAAGTTGCTGCATAAGTTCAAGCACATGATTATAGTCTCAGACGTTGTATGTAAGAACAGATGGAGCGACGTGGATTCTTCTGATCTCATGTTGTTGAATTCGGAGATGTTGAGAGAGATGTCGAGCAGGAGATTCGATTCTTCTGCTTCAAGCAGTGAAAGATTCACTTCTGCGATGTCATCATCTGATAATGGGTTAATTGATCAACGAATTATAAAGATTAAGGAAGAAATGGAAAGGAAGAGGGTGTTCGAGAGTAAGTTCGGTAAGATCACGACGAGCTACTCGTTTTCCAATTCAAACTTCCCTTCTACTTCTACTTCTGCTTCTGCTTCTGCTTCTGCTTCGGGTTTTGCATCCGAAGTGAACCCGGGTAATCCACCGGGTCGATTGGTTCCATCAGGGGTAAGATCCGTGTCAGAGACTAGCTTCGCGAGATTCCCAGATCATATTAAGAGGAACAGAATTAAAGAATCTTTCCATCATGGCGGAAAAGACGAGAAGGTAAGGAAGGTTTGGATACCCATTGCGAAACGAACGGTTCAATGGTTTGCGGGTCGAGAGCAAAGGTCGAAGCAGCAGCAATCTCATTCTCAATCTGATCAGACATCTAACGTTTAACAATTGGACAAAAAAAATGACGTTATTTCATTCGATGCCACCGCCACCGCTGCTGCCATGGCCACCGCTACATGGGTGGACGGAACTTCAAGGCCTTGGAGACTGGCACATACACACCCAGTGGAACGATGAGGAATGGAATCCAATATGGGTGGGGGAAAAGGTTTCATTTGTACAATATGTATATACTACAGATGCAGTTTGGAAGGGGAGAATTAGAAAGAGAGAGAAAGAGAAAGAGAAGAATCCCTTTTTCGATTTATATTCTTTTAAAAGCATTTCTTATTATGGTGTCTTTGTGTTGTGATAAGCTTTGCCTTCAATTTATGTTTCTGCTTGTGCCTTTTGTGGAACTATGGAGAACAGACAATGGAAGCCGAACTTGGTTCCTCTCCCCGGCGAGTAGCGACTAGCGACTAGCGACTAGCCACCCCATCCCATCTCACAGACACACACCGTTCACGGGGTGCGGTACCCAGAGTCCCAGACTCCGAAAATGGACCCCACACCACGATGTGTGAGGTGGAGTGTGGGTGATCACCTGCAAATGAGGAGATCCAGACTCAAGTTTGACCGGGGATTTCATTCTGGGACTATGATATTCCTTGTAACACGTGGCACACAATTTAACGACTTTCGTTGAGGTTTTACAAAAGGAGGCTGAAAAGTCTTCAACATACGTAAACATGTGACTACTAAACTACCCACCTGCTTTGTCTGGAAGACCAAATTCTGTCCTCTTATATAATGTACTGCAATTTTTTTTTTTTAAAATAATTCTATAAAAAAGGAAAAAAGAAAAAAAAAGAGTGCGTATGAATTTGAATTAGCTAGGGTTAATTCTAGTTGATTCAGTATATTTTTCTAGGGTTTAGGTCAATTCTTATCGGTTCTAATTAGATTAGAATCAAAATCGGTGGAGGTCAATCTTATTGCTGATTTCGATTACTTGAACCATTCGTGAGAATATGAGTTTCTTTCGCCGGGGGGTAGGGGGAAGAGATAGGTAGAAACAAAATTTTCAATATGGGGTACTGTTCAAGTAGAACCTCCACTAGGGTTGTAATTGGGATTAGAATGGGACATAAAGTCACAATGATCTCATGCCAATTTTTATGAGAAAAATAAAGGAAAAATGGCTATATTTTTTGTGGTTGGTATAAAAATACTCTGAGTATGATAGTTTTAAAATGCTTATAATTAGAAACTTTGAACATAAATAGCAATTCTTAGAAAAATAAAGTACAAGATCATACTATATAATAAGAAGCAGCCCTATACACACAATTTTATTTCCCATATCTATATTTAGTGGGTGTGGGTCTCAGTCATAAAACCACTATCTTGTTAAACAAGGGGATTGTCTGTTACATTTGTTTGATTCTCCAATAATTTAGCACACGTCATGCCAAACAATTTGGTACCTTATGGTAAATAGAACAAATAAAGTTAGGGAAAAAGTTAGGTATGTTGCCAGTATATTGTAAACTAGCATTTACTGTGTCTATCTCTCTCTTCCTCCTTTTGAAATAACCCCTACCCTTTCTATATGATATCTCATTTGACACTCAATTGGTGTTGTCCGTTACCTTATCATATATTGGTCGCATACCTATCCCTCTCCCAATTAAATTATGAATGATATAATCTTTCACCAAATGAGAGATTGATCTGTTGATGACACCAATGGTAAGTAGAGTCCATGTAGGTATTGGCTCTCTCTCTCTCTCTCTCTCTCTCTCTCTCTCTCTCTCTCTCTATTTACCTACCTAGATCTACCTCATCCTCCTCCTTGCAGCTTTGCAATTACCAGAAGCCACCGCGATCTATGGTCATAGTCAGAACAATGGTTAATTAGTTCCAATTGTATATGTCATGAAATGTTGAAGGTTGAAGAAAATGTCATGAGAATAGTCTACAGCCGTTTCCTCCCTAAATTAAATTGACGTACGTAACTTTTGATTTATAAAATAGGAGACAAATATGAAGTAGTCATTCCTTAGATTGAAAATTGGCTCATGATGCTATTACTAGCAATTTAGATGATAAAGTGGATATGTTATTTTATACTCAATAAAACAATATAATAATGGTGTATGAGATTGACCTATTGACTTTTCTCTCTCTTTGTTTCTTGTTTATTTTTCTCTCTCTAGAATTGATCATAGCTTATTTCATTCAAATTTGGCTACGAAAACCCTAAAATCGAACATAGCTACTCTTAATTCAGCATCCATATTGTTCAGCATCAGCTACAATTAAGATCAGAGTTGGTCAATTTCAATCCCAATCTTTTGATTCTACCGATTTGATTACAATTACTCAAACCTTGGACATAATAGATCAGAAACAACTAAATATATATTTTCACGGTTTTCACTTCAAACTCTTGAGTCTGAAGGCACAACCGTAGTTAATTAAAATGTGTTCTAAACAATTTCTTTAACCCAAGAGGGTAGCACAGTTGGTGAGCAATGAACTTGGTACGAGTCGTAAAATCAGTCATCCTAAGTTCGACTCCCACTAGGCACACCTTGGGCCACTCACACGGGGTGGTTTATTGTTCTTCACAACCTTCAGTATTGTGAAAGTTGAATGGTTCTCATTCAACCCCGGTATACCCGACGTTAGCAAAAA
>NC_056558.1:36300572-36301307 GCF_013358625.1 Macadamia integrifolia | reverse complement strand
AAAAAAAAATTCTAAATAATTTATTTTTCCCTTTAGTGACAATTTCTTTTGCCATTTTAAATGCATTTTCTTTCTTGCTCCGCAAATTATTGGAATTTTTTTTTTCAAAATATAGAAAGAGTATAAAATGCAATTGAAATACATCTTACGTTTTATGCTAACAAATAAACAAATAAAGAAGTACATCTTAGGCTTTATTAATTGAAAAAATAGCACACATATTATGTTTTTACTTGCACATTATTTATCCTTGCCCATGCGTGAAGTAGGGGTGCAACCAGTGGGTTGGGCTTGGTCATGTTTTCTTGACATTTTGATTAATTAAGTACAAAAAATGAAAATAATTTTTAAATTATTGATGTGTATTAAATATAAATTATGGTAACTAGGTAATCAATGATCCTTATCTTACCCATCTATACATACAATACAAATTTTGCACACACACATACACACACATTCACACACGACCCTATTATGCTTATATAGTCAACATGAAATTGCTAACCTCACAGATCTGTGAGCCTCATGAACGTTGTAGATTCAAATTGTTGGGACCCCATTTGTTATCTTTAGATAGGATTGTTGTTAAAGAGAGAGAGAGAGAGAAAAAAAAAAAAAACACACACACACACACAGAGAATCACGCAAGATACAAAGATTTAACGAGGTTTACACACTAATATGGTGTGCTAAATGTCCTTGGCCGAAGAAGAAAGTGATTTTTTTTTTTTT
>NC_056558.1:36296943-36298179 GCF_013358625.1 Macadamia integrifolia | reverse complement strand
AAGAGATGAAAAAGAAGAAGGAGAAGAAGAGCCGAAATCGAAGTTACCTACAGAGGAGATTTCACAAGGGGGCGAGCTCCTGTTTCTTCTTCTCTCCTCTCTCTATGCGAGTTCCAAAATATATTCGAAACCAAAATTTGTGAAGCTTATCGATCTCTATCTCTGGAAGAAAAGAAGAAATGAAGAAGAAGAATGAGAAAAAAAACCCCTAAATTTGTTCCAATACCTCTTTGTGATTACAATAGATGAAGAAGAAGAAGAGGTTGAATAGAAGAAGAAAAGAAGAAATGAAGAAGAAGAAGGAGAAGAAGGAGAAGAGGCGAAGAAGTTACTTGAGGTGGAGATTTCTTGAATATAGTTGTGAGCTGGGTTCTCTCTTCTTTCCTCTCTGCTCTCCTCTCTCTATCGTGGACAATCGGGAACGAAAGTTTCAAGTTATATTAATTTGAAACGAAACACCACCGATAGAACAACCTCCGAGAGTTTCGTCAAATCGAGCCAATTTCGTTTTTAGACATTGACAGTTTCAAAAAAACTGAAACGGAGCCTAAGCATACCAAACGGTTTTTTGCGTTTTTTCGTTCTATTAACACGAAAAAACGCTAGAAACGTTTTTTATGAACAATACCAAACGCTACCTAAAGATATGTTTCATTTGTAGTTCGTCATTTACTTTTAACCAAATGAGACAAAATATTTTTTAATATCATGGAAAAGGGTCCTCACGCTAACAGTGGTAATGACTTTCCACTCTTTCATATTCTGGCGATATATGGGTTTTGTGTTGATACTCTCACCTCCTTGATCATGTATGATATAAGTCATTATCGGATAAAGCAATTTCTCACACCGTGATTGATATAGAGTAGAAGATTTTCTTTCATTGTTGGTGTAGAAAACCCAATTTCAGCACGAGCCTTCTCAACCAATGTGATGTGGAGCAGTTCATACTACACACTCTCTGTTTTTTCCTTTTTTTTACTAACGACTGGTATTTAAGCCTTCGATTTGACTAATCTTACAGTCCATATTGACCTCACAACCACATAGACTAGGTCATACTAGAACCATTCAACTTTTATTGAAAACAGTAAGAGTTAAACACCCCCATGTGAGCCGTCCCAAGGTGGTAGGAGGAGTCAAAATTAGAGCCACACACTTTTTGAGGCAAAGGTCCTTGCCAACTCCACCACCTTGGGCTTTTTTTTTTATGGGAAAAGAAAAACTTCATTAATT
>NC_056558.1:36267633-36296843 GCF_013358625.1 Macadamia integrifolia | reverse complement strand
ACTCAGGTGGGTTGTCTACCCACCGGTCCTACCCGCCGGTTTTGGACCGGCGGGTATGGACCCGCCGGTAGGACCCGCCGGTCCTACCCGCCGGTTTGGCCAGGGACCCCCTGACCCTCTCAGGTGGGTGTCTCAGGCGGGTAGGGACCCGCCGGTTGCACCCGCCGGTTTTGGCGGAAAAACCCCAGTTTCTTCTCAACTTCCTCCATTCCTTGGGGACCCAAATAGGGCTTTTCTCAACCCATTCTTCACACATTTAAAGTCCTATAGGATGGTTCTAGCTTAGATATAAGTTAGATTCAAGTGAGGGGAACCATCATACCTTCTTTGCTCAAGAATGACTTCAAACCTTCCAAATCACTTCCAACTCACAATGCTCCTTCTACCTTGTCAATATCTCTTCAAATCCTTCAAGATCAGCACATAAATCATCTATTAAACCTTAGATCCATCATTTCAAAGGGTGTTTACAAGATCTTAAGAAATCATACTCGAATCAAGGGTTTAAAGCTTGGGTATGGTGAATGTTCATAAAACCCAGCTTTTCTTACCTCCAACTGTAGATCTCGAGTTGAAGATTACTCTCCCGGCACCGGAATGGCAAGATCGAGCTTCGGCGCCACTGAAATCCTTCCTTTCTTCCTCTTCCCTTCTTCTCCCCTTTCTTTTATCTCTCCTCTTTACTTTTCTCACCAAACGTGCGGGGTAATAAATGGAAAGAAAAGAAATCATAAAGCTTTATATACTATCCCTACTTAAGTGAATAGTGTTAGATGGGTCACTCAGGTGGGTGGGTGTACCCACCTGACATACCCATCCGAGAGTCAAAACTTGGGATTTTGACCGGGCTCGGACCTCGGCTCAAACCTCACCCCAGGCATACATTGTAGCCAACATATATATCTTAAAATACAGATATAATACCTGTTTTATCCGTACATAGCCTTATGGTAGGTGCACGTACACGGTTTGGGTACTCCCGTCTCTTCTGGCACTGGCTCGGACTTGTCGGGCCAGCCGGTGTTTAAGGTCACCCGTGCCATCATAGTCCATAAGGAACCCGCTCTAACCTCCTCTGGCTCGGTTCCTGCATGGTTAAACCGGTTTAATCGCGAAATCAGACCGGGTTTAAGAAGCGGGATATTACACCTAATGTCTAGGATTTGGCTCTGGATGACTAGGTAATTTTTCTTTCTCCTTCTTATGCATGATTGTGACAAGTTGGGTGAGTTGTCTCTCCACATTATTGTGGCTTATCCGGAGAAGAGCCATGCTTTTCTCTAGCTCACTAATTCTTGTCGCCTCTCCAGTGGATGTAAACCCTAGGGGTTGTTGATAAGGTGCTTGGAGAGGGGGCCTAGAAAAATTTGACTGAAAACCTAGATTAGGCCGAGGGAAAGAATTAGGTAGTGATGCAAAATTGAGCCTCTGGGGACTAGGCTGCCTTTGGTTGTGAAAGTTGGATGGACCTCCTTAATTCCCTTGGCTCCATGAAAAATTAGGGTGATTTCTCCACCTTGGATTATAAGTGTTGCTAAATGGGTTATTCAGGTAAAGAGCATTAACACTTTCATTGCCCCTAGAACTATTGGGGCATTCTTCCATTACATGTCCAGGGGAGTGACACCAATTGCACATAGAGACCTGATTTTGGACTTGGTGGATTGGGGCATGTGCTTTAGGGACAAGGGCTTCTATTATCTTAATGAGGCTATCTAAATGGGCCTCTTTGGCTACTATCCCATCGACATAGTAGCCTTTACCTTCTATAGTTCTCTCACTTTCCTGAGTAGACTCCCATTCTCTTGTCTTTTCAGCTAGGTCAACCAAAAAGTTCCAAGCTTCGTTTTTGTCCGTATAAACTGTGAAGCCTGTAGGACACATAGACTCTAACATCTGCTTGATATGGTAGTCTATCCCTTCATAAATTATTTGGCAAAGATGCCATTTGTCAATCCCATGATGGGGACACTCTTGGAGACGGTCTTGGAACCTTTCCATGAGTCTAGAAAATGACTCTTGAGGTTTCTATCGGAACTGCATGATCTCGCTCTTAAGTTTGTTTGTTTTATGTCAGGGAAAATTTTTTCTTAAGAACACTACCATAAACTGATCCCATGTGGTAATGGAATTGGTTGGCAGCCCATATAATCATCTTTTTGCTCCATCCTTGAGTGAAAAGTTAATGCATCTAAGTTTAACAGCGTCATCACTGAGCTGTTGTATCTTAATGATGACACAAACCTCCTCAAATTCTCTCAGGAACAAATAAGCATCTTCGGAGGATAGCCCATGGAAGTGGGGTAATATAGTGATGAATTGAGTTTTAAGCTCATAATTGTTCCCTGTGGCAACTGGTAATCTAATGCAAGAAGGTTAGACTGCCCTGGCTGGGTTGAATATATCCTTTGAAGTAGGCTTAGGTTGTTCTGCCATTTTTAAAATAGGTACTCTTATTAAACGATTGGTAGAATCACGGGTCCACACACTCATGCAACAGAAAACTACCCACAACTAGAATAAGACAAACACAAAAGAATTGAAAGAAAAATTCTTTTTTTTTAAAAAATTTTTTTATTTGATTTTTGATTTTTTTGTTTTGGCTTTTTGAGAGCTTACTGGCAGGGATCTGGAGTTGCTCAGGTCAATTTCTGAGGTACTGCTACAGGGCGAAACCTGTCTTTGTCATACTGTGAGGCATGGCGACCTCCACTGACACAACTATTATTGCAAGTTGATCTTCTCAAGAATTCAATAAAAGAAAAGAAAAAATAAAACAAAGCAAACAAAGCACTCCGATTTACCAAAAGAAAGTGAAAATTAATATGGAGCTGTCTCCCCGGCAACGGCGCCAAAAACTTGTTTTAGATTTTAAATGTAACCGCAAGAGTACGGATCAGTGTAGCTACGAGTCGAACTTAGGGAGAGCAACCACTTTATTTTTTTACTTCTTTTAATAATGCGAAAGTGAATCTATTAATGGTTGTGATCTAATTCTAACTACCGTCCTAAACATATGTATCTAAAATAACATCATAACCATTCGTCGTCTAAGAATTTAAAAACGCAAGCCATGCAATTAAAATTAAATAAATAAATAACTAAAAATAAACAACCCATATAATTAAAAAAAATAATAAAGGAAAAAAATGTTGAAATAAAAATAAAGTAAAGCTAGAGAGAGACTCACAAGTAGGTTTCTTTACTTAGCCCGAGGGATTCATTATAATATGAGCTTCCCTACTTGACCAGAGAGTCAATCTTACAAGGGTTACTCTACTTGGCTTTAGGGAAATAGAGACAATTAAAATAAAAGCAATAAATTGATGGTTCTATGGCTAGGAGGGGCAACGCCAACACATACACTAGCCATGAACCTTAGGGGAAAGGGAAAGGAATAATATAACAACTGAAATTAAAATTCTAAATTATGAAATAAAGGGTAGTTAGAAGAGGGAATGAGAGGGGAGAGAGAAGATTACTGAAGGAGCCTACTTACTTGAATCAATGCTTGAACTTGAAAGCTTGGGTGATTTGAGATACTATCAGTACTAAAAACTAGATCTAGAATAAACCAAATCTAAAATTTCTAGTACTAGAGAAAACAAATCTTGAAAAAAAAAATGCTCCACGGCTCGTGATCTTGTCACCTAGATCTAAGCCTAGAACTATAACTTTAAAAATTACAACTTAATTGCATAAATCATAAACATAAAAAGATGAATAAGAATAAAAGAGTGCTTGCATTAATTGACATAAAAAGCTATTACAAAAGTGATTAAAGAAAAAATAAAGAAGAACTAAAACTAAAGAGAGTGAGAGAGTGAGAGAGGGAGAGAGAAGAGAACTAAGCATAAACTAGAAAATAAACTAAAGGGAATAATAATAAATAGGAGGGAGAGGAAGGGGCTTTTATAGGGCTTTGGTCTAGCCTCCTCCCTTTTACAAGTCTTCTTTAAGAAAGAAAGAAAATAAAATTAAATTAAATTTTAGTAAAAATCCTCATTCTCGGAGATATTGTGTGAGGAAAGACAGAATCTGTTTCCAAAATTAACAAATTCTATTCCTACCCTGCAATATTAACCAATATCTTGCAATCTTGATTAAATCATAAAGGAATCTCTGCATAGCATCTTTAAGATTCTGTGAGGTGGCAAGGAGAGAATAATCTTCAAGATTTTGTAGGAGAGGGGATATGGTACCAATGACTGGGTCCCACCTTTGGACAAGTTAGTTCAAGCTTGGATCGGTTCTTAATTTACTTTTAACACTTTCTTTTGTAAACTTGGAAACTAAAAAAAAACAAGTAAGATAAAAGTAGTACTATCCAAAGTGGGGCAAAATGTACACTTATATCCCTAAGATTTCATACATTATTGTGCTCATCACTACCCTTAACCATCCCAAGCCTACCCAAACCCTGATTTACCCGAAAACCCTTAAACCTGATGTGGGAGGAAATAGGGTCCAATTTTGACTTTTCATATGCGAAGGAATCCAAAGTGACCATACGAATGGATAGTACTCGAAAATATGATTCTAATGATATATGGTGCGTTAAAATCGGGCTTACGGATCTCCCGTAATCATTCCTGAAAGTCATTCCCGACACTTCTAAAGATTTTCTGACATTTTCGTATTTTTTCCAGAAATTCTCCCGACAGTCAGGTATTCTGCTAAAAATCTCACTTTTTGAGAAAAGATTCCATTTGTTAAAAAATATCTTCTCCACTTTCTAAAGCAAAAAAATATCTTATCCACTTTTACAAGCAAGAGAAAATCTTCACCATTTTTAAAAATATCACATCACATTTTATGTCATGTCACTTTTTGAGAAAATATTTCATTTGCCAAAAAATATATTCTCCACTTTCAAAAGCAACAAATATCTTATCCACTTTCACAAGCAAAAGAAAATATTCACCATTTTTAAAAATATCACATCACACTTTATGTCATGTCATTGGTCTTATCCACTAGGTAAAAATTAGGTGTCATCATCTCATTGATTAAAATTTTCTCGACAGTCGGATTTATTGCTAAAAATTCCCCCTACAATTTTTTGCTAAAAATCCCAATTTTTAAGAAAAAGACTCTATTTGTCATAAAAGATCTTGTCCACTTTCACAAACAAGAAAAAATCTTCATCATTTTTAAAAATATCACATTACACTTTATGTCATGTCATTGGTCTTCACCTACTAGGTAAAAATTAGGTGTCATCACCTCATTGATTTCAAAAAACTATAAATACCCCCCTTTCACTTATAAGGGGACACAAAAAGACTCTCTTAAGAGCAATCCCTTTCTTGTAGGAGCTCTGCCCCCTCTCCTCCTCCTTTCCTCCCCCTTTGATCTTCTTCGGGCCTTCGAAGCGATCTTCATAAAGATCCGAAGTTTTGCTCGGATCTTCGAAGTGTTCTTTGGGGTTTTAAAGAACTTCAATCCAAGTTTTAGTTCGATCCATGTTTTACTAAAAATGAAAAGTTTTAGCTTCCCCCTTTGAGTGCTTTTAGTTTTTTGCCAAAAACGGAAAGTTTCATGCTGAAGCCCTGTTCGAGTGCCACCTCAACCTAGCCTTCCATAATCCATCCCCAACGGAAGCTCTACCCTAGTGCCCTTGAAATCTTTTCCAAAAGTAGTCGGTCCCAGCGAAAGCTCTGTCCAAGTACCCCTGGAATCTTTTATTTTCCAAAAGTAGCCAGTCCCAGTGGAAGCTTTGCCCAAGTGCCCTTGAAATCTTTTTCAAAAGTAGCCGATCCTAGTGGAAGCTTTGCCCGAGCACCCCTGGAATCTTTTTTAAAAATATCCAGCCCCAACAGAAGCTCTGCCCGAGCACCCCTGGAATCTTTCCAAAATTAGCTCATCCCTAGCAGAATCTCTATCGGAATCAACAGTCAACAAACAAGTCAATCCTAAATCGGACTCTTGTCCATAAATAACCACAACCAACATCTCCTGAAATCGGAAGTTAGAGTTTAAGACCATCTTCCCCCGGGCCGAGAGTATCTCCTATCATTAACTGGGGCCACCCCCAGGTCCTAAGCCCATAACCCTAGGTGGCGACTCCACACTCTTTCTGTATGATCCCAATCCCCCGTATTGGATCATCATTAAATCTCGTCTTTATGACGAACCTAGTACACCTACGAAATAGGCCTCCACGTATTTCTAAGCGGTGATACGGTGGTGTGGGACCTGCAGTAGCACACACAAAAGCACTCCCACCTTATCCACCAAAGGATATCAAGAGAGAGGATAGAAGCCCGAATCCCGGAGACCTTCCCCCTGACAGGGATATCTCCAATCCGAGGCCATTGTCAACAAAGGAAAACTACTATGAGTGTCAAAGATAAGTAGATAGGTGGCAGCCTCCTTCATTAATGATATTAGATGAGAGCTTTGTGAGAATTAATGATAGTAGATAAAAGTTTGGTGGGAGGAAGACTTTACTCTTCTCCACATCCTCTATATAAGGTGTAAGGGCTTTAGAGTTCAATATAAGAAGAAGACCAAGAAACAATATTCTTCTCAACTCTCTTCTCTCTTATTTCTTCTCCCTTTCCTTCCTCTTCTCTAATTTGGTTTCAGGATTCTAGACCTGTAATATCGTATCAGAGTGATTGTAATCAAACTGGATTTTCTCATCTCTTCTCTGTTGATCTTTAATTTATTTTAAAACCCTTTGGTAAGCAGCCACCTTTTGTTGCACATATTATGTCTTAAATACTCCATCTCTCATCAATAGATTGCTGGTATTCTACTTACATAATTATCTACAATTGCTAATTTGAAGATCTATGGAGCAAGGGTCAATTATTTTTCTTTGCAAAAATTAATTTTTCAGGAAACCCCCAATAAAATTGATGTTTTATGGATGCTTCCTGGTTGCTTGTTCCTTTGATCACATGGGTATTTTATGCATGGATGTCGCTATTCTATGTTAAATCTACATAATTTGTTACTTTTTCAGCCAGGTGACATCGATTTTTTGCTTCTTCCTCAATACCCTGCAAGTTTGATTTTTGGTTCTGAATAAATGGTTGCTACCTTGTTGCTTTGTGAAGCATACTATATTGTTGGTTCCTTATTACAACCTTACATCAGTTCTCTATTGTTGCCTCTATTGATCTTGTCTTACAAGGTCAATTCCTTGGGTTTTTCAACATCTTGCAAATATGTTCAGAAACTAATGCCTACAAAGGTTATTCATGACTATGCGCTTAAGGCTTATATAGGTCATGTGATGGACACCTAACCTATATGAAGAGGTAAATTTCTAAATTAGGTTCAAAGGGTACAAACGAAGTCACTTGATGACCTGTCTAGTACTACTAATTAAGTGCTCATTTTGGGTAGATGAAAAAGTAGTACCATCTCATTTTGGGTAAATGAAAAAGTAGCATCACCACAAAGAAAAGAGCATAAATTATAGATTCTTAATTAAGCGAAATTTCATAAAATGTGAGGGGTGTGTTAACTGTGGTGCATACTATACGCTGACCTAAGTGGGAATAGAAGATGTGACCGCTTACCGATGAGAATTTTAAAGGTGAATTCTCTAAATATTCATGAGATCAAAATAGGTGACAAGGCCTGGAACAAACATCCTACTTTTGTCATGAAAAAGAAAATATCAAACGTCAACTGGTAGAATATGGATGATAAGCCAACCAGCTATGACAAAAAGGAAAGTTTAAGAAGTACTTTGTAACGTATTTCATCAGACCTAGTGTAGATTCAAGTCCTGAAGACATCTATAACAATGAGCCCTACTATGTTTAATATACTTAATATTATGTTTGTTTTATCGACATTTTTTTAAACTTGTGGGGGAATTATTGCATTTTATATTATAAATATATAAAGTTTATATTATAAATATATAAACGTTACTTTAGTACACTTTCAAAGTTTCAAAAAGTCTAAAACCTTTTCCCCCCTTTTTTTATTTTTTAAATAAGTTTGTACACAAATAAGGACAACTTGCAAAAAGCTAAAGTATAACTCTTTGAAATTTAATCCCACATTGATTTTGAAGGAAAGGTATGAAGGACCTATGAGTAGAATTGTTTCCTAAGGGTGCAAGCCATTTGGAGAGTAACTCTCCCTTCTCATGTGTGTGTGTGTGTGTGTGGGGGGGGGGGGAGGGGAGGTCTCCGGAAGTGCTTTTGAGCGTGCGCCCGCCGAACCACCTGAGCCAAGTCGGGAATGGTGATCCCTCATCAATATTCCTGTATTTCTTTGGAAAAGGATCACATAATCCCTATATGACTACGCCTGGGAAGGGGGATATTTTCACGGCCTTGCCTTCGATTCTTGGATGGTTCTCATAAATTCTACAAATGGTGTTATACACCAATCCCTCATCCATGATCCTAGAAGGGTCTCCTCTGGTGTTCAAGCTCACCTTATCCCCTTTAGAGGATACCCTAACGATATCCTAAAGATAGTTCTCAATTTCAATATCGAACCTGATGTAGACTCCTTTAACATAACTCTTAATGATGGGTTCTTCACCAATTGTTCAATATAAATGATGTGGCTTTTATACTCTTCGGTGTTTTCCATCACTAGTTATTTCTTATGAAGCGCTTGAAACACCATTGTATATGCGATGGTAGCTATTCCAACGGTTCTCCTGAGTAGGACGGGCTTCAATTTTTTGCTTTTGCCAATTTGTTGTTCACTTTGAGACACAAGCAAGGGAAATGCTGAAAGGAATTCGAAAGGCAAGACAATTAGGAGTCACAACCGTCACCAATTGGGACTGATTCAGTCTAATGGAGTTATTGGATCAGAACATGGGGGTAATGGCCTCGAGAAATTTTACTTCTCAATTGGACATCAAGAAATAATTAAATGATTCTCCACTGTTGACTGTTATAAAGCTGGAACGGTAAGGTAAGGATTGAAAATTAATATGACTAGTTAATATAGGTTCCTTTCTTTTTTTTCTTTTGAAATATTTTTACTATCACAAAAAGTAAAGACCTACATAGCCTAAGGGTGTTAATCAATTCAATTTCAGTGTACACGGTTCGGTTCGATTCAATGCAATTTTTTTAATGGATCATTTAATAAATAATTTTATATACTAAAATCAAAACCATTTATAAGCGGTTTCAATTTAAACAATTTTCTTATGTTTTTTAATTTTTTTAATCCAAACAGCTTCTTTTACCTTCGAAATTTTAAGTGAAATAGATGTAACATTTAATTGGATTATTTATTATTATATATTTTTCTCAATAATTGTTTAATATAAACTTAAATTTTTTTTATTAAAATATATGTAAACTTAATGTTGAATAACTTAAACTTACTATGTATATCAATTTAACAGTTTATTTTAACAATTTATTTAAACATTTTAAACTTTAAAACTGAAACCAAATCACAATTTCAATTTAAAACCAAAACTGAACCATTTAATAACCAATTTCATAGATTCAATAAAAACAGTACTATACGATTGCAATTTCAAATCACATCCTTAAACCTTGGTTTTCCAAAATATGTTTTGCTATGTGACAGAACTCTTGACAAAACAAAACTGAAACTTGGCATGAGTAGAGACCTAGAGGTTTCCATAAAGCCCATCATATGCCTCATGGACGGTTACTGGCTTTTAAAGAGGATGCATAAGAAAGGTGAAAGAGAGGCCTTGACAGCATGCCCTTTCTTTTCCCTCCCTCTATTTATTTTACGAGGAAAAGGAAAAAAGAAAAAAGAAGTTACAATAGCAAAACATCCTAAAAACCTAATCAGAGTATTTACATGTGGTACACACTTATACCAACTATGAACAATGGACCCTCTGGAAAAGACCAACTAAAAGATACACTTGTAAAGGAACGAAGGAATGAAATGAAAAGTGTCAAAAAGACATTCTGTCTGCCGGGGGATGATGTTGTTGGAAGCATTCGTAGTCCTAAATAAAGTCATAGTCACTTCCAAAAGGCTCCAAGTCCGGATGTGTGCTGCCCCCAGGCCTCCTTGGGTCTCTGCAAAGAATTTGCAAGGAAATGGGAAAGAAGTGTCCCAACGATTCAAGCCACCACATAGAGCATTTCAGAATATCAGAGATGGTAAAACCAAAAACAACTAAAACTTCACAAGTCATCTTGGATTAAGCCTGATGCCAACTCAATTACATTACAGCATTACAGCATCACAGGTGCACATATATTATTCACTAATTCCATGACATCATTGAACCATTAGGAGACCTAGAAGCATTAGAAACCTTGAAGATGATTTCAAATTAGCAACAGATGATTGGCTGACACATTCTGGTCATTCTGTTACCCTTTTTTTATCACCTCTTTTTACCAACATCTAATGAAGTCTCCCTAAAAATTAACATGAATGGACACTTCTCAAACCTCACTTTACAAGCACACTAATAATAGGGTGTGTAATTTCACATCTACATGTAAACCTTTTTTTTTTTTTTTTTTTTTTTTTTTGCGTGCTTGTGTTTTTCTTCCTCCCAACTCCATTGCTGGCATGAAACCCTTACCTGCTCTTTGTTTCAGAATTGGACCTTTTCCAACTCACCTCCCTTGTCTCTGACCAGCGATGCCTAATCCTCTATTACTGCAACCATGGCAAAGAAATTTCCAAGAAGACAAAGCACTTGACCAGTGCTAGGAAAGAAAATTTCAGATCATCTTCCTCAATGAAAAGAGATTCCAAAGTGGAGAAGGGGTTCGATCTGGCTTCAACGAGGCTTGGCTTATTGGAACCGAATGCAGATATCAGCAGGAATTTCCGTTTTGGCATCAGTAGCAGTTTAGGGCTATTGAAAGACAAAGAACCAACTGGCATTAGTTCTCGGCAGGTTGCTGTCACCAAATTGAAGATAAAAAGTCACCGGAATTGGTACAGAAACAGATAGCAGGAGCAACTGGGATGGCATGAAAGTCGGGATTTTGTTTGCAGATGTGAGGGCTATTGATCTGATCTTGCAAGAAGCCAAGCCCCGGTTTGTGGAAAAATTCTCTGGAAACGCTCTTACACGACCCGACTGTGGTTTGGGCTACCCCTGAAATCACGACGACTTGTGCAGCAGCAAATGAGCTCCTCAATTTCAGTTCTTATCTGTTCCTGATAGGCTGCTACTTCCCACTATGGCAGAGGGAGCCACAGGGGAGGAGAGAGGGAGGGCAGTGGAGCCGGAGGAGATGGAGACAAAGAGGACGACGACGATGACGACGAAGAGGAGAGAGGATGACGGAAAAAAAATAATAACAATAATTATTTTAAAAGGTTAATAAGTGTTATGGGGTGAAAATAAGTCCAGTTACAACCGGGTTGGTTACAAACAACTTTCCCCTAATAATAACAAGAACTATATATATATATATATATATATATATTTTGGGAGGGGGTTTGCTGAGACCCGAAAATGGAAACTGCAGTCAAAATTTACAGCTTGATTGGATCTTGAAATTTTTTTGCATAATAGGTAGCTCAACATTTGAAGTAGTTAAAGCAATACCTTATGAAACGGTTTGGCTTTTAACCAGGAACACCAGTTGGGCCATAAGGATCAAAACGAGCACCTGGTGGAACACCCCTGTTCCAACCAACATTTTATACATAAGAAGGCATAAAAATGCATTCAACTCAACTCAACTCAGCCTTATTCCAACTAAATGCGGTCGGCTACATGGATCCCTTCCTACCAATCAGCTCTATTCAAAACCATAATTGTAACAAGACCTAAGTTCATGTGTGTATGCATTTGAAAAGGAATATAAATGGATAAAAAAACTTAAAATACTCACGGAGCTCCACCGGGAAATCCAGGCCGTCCATCCACCCCACCAAACCAGCGTGGATCATTTGGACCTATTAACAACAGAATAACAGCTGTAATCATGAAGGGGGAAAACATGTGCTTCCCAACCAAATAATGTGTAAACTGGCTGACAAACCTAGAAGCATGCCTCCACCACCGTCATTGTGCCTAAAAATGGATAACAGGTATTAAATTTTGAAAAGAACCAAAGTGAAAAGTAAGATGGATCAAAAGAGACAGAAAAAGAACATGGGATGGAGCACTGCTTTCATGGACTGGCGGACCACAATCGGCCGTCGACCATTTTTGGTGGAACTATCCATCCCAGGGTGCTTACTGCTTATCCTTTGAAAACCATTGCAAAGTCAGCATACCACCTGGTCTGAGCCATCAAATGATTCAGATTGTTCGAATGGAACGGTTCTACTAGTGAATTCATGCGATTGGGGATTAACGAACTCAGGATGTGGGGAAAGAGAGGTGCACCTGACCATTTGGCATGCTGGTCATACTTAAGTCCTACATTTCTCAGTAGATATCTCAACTTAGTTACATTTTTTATTTATCTTTTATTTTTTAATGTTAAAGACTGTTCAGATGGAGGACCGCCGAACTGCCAACCAACAATTCAGAACAGATCAATGCCCAGTCTGTTTTAAAAGCAGTGCATGGCAGGAGGAGGAGAACCACCTGGTGCCAGGGAAAATTCCAGCTCCAACGCCTGGGACAAGATCACTTTCACCGAATGGAGGAACTGGAGGATCCACAAGACTGCAAGCACAACAGCAGCAGCTGTGAGCTGCATACAGGATAAACAATACCACAAAAAAAGTTTCACCAATCTCCACATGAAGGTAAGTGATAGCGTTAACTACTTAAATTAGAACACTTGCCCTAACAAAACTATTTTCTGGGGTTTGGCAATGGTATGATTCTTAAAAACATTTTTCTTTCTTTGTTAATCCAATTTCCCAATCTATTCATTCCATGTTCCATATCTTAAATACAATTTATGCCCGGTCGTTTGTAAAATCATTGCATGGAAGGCTATTAAGGAGGTGGTGGCCAACCTGCCAGGGAACATTCCAGCTCCACCTCCTGGGATAAGATCACTTTCACCAACTGGAGGAACTGGAGGAACTGGAGGATGCACAAGACTGCATTCACAACAGCAGCAGAGATGAGCTGCATACAGGATAAACCATACCAAGAAAATATTTCACCAATCTCCACACAAGGTAAGCAATTGTGTAACTACTTTAAATAATGCCACCCACAACAAAACTATTTACTTCTGTTTGGCAAGGGTGAGTTTCTTAACAATATTAATATATATATATATATATATATATATTTTTGTTAATCCAATTTCCCACTCCATTCATTGTTACACCCGTGCCCTAATCCGGTCTAATTTGAAACTGTTGCAACAGGCCTCGGATCGGAGATCGGAAGTACGACCAGGTTTTGGCTCACGGCTGCGCATTGCCGAAGGGGAAAGGATGACCCCACATGTTCGTGCATTGCATGCCTATCTAACTGGAGGGGATTCATACCTTCCGATCCCAGACGGTAAGTGACCCGACTCCCCACACTTGATTTCCGACACGCGTCATAATTGCCGAAAGGACTTGTGCATGTCCGAAGGCAGCCACCCGTGCGAGGCCAACCATAAGACAGCAGGCTGTCAAGACAGTAGGCTGTCTTGGCCACCGGAAACAAGCCAACAGAAGAAGCCTGGGCCTGAATCCGGTGCCTATTTCCGGTGGGTTGACAGGTTGCTGTCAAGGTTCCGATGCCCGTGGTTCCCGCCACTCGCATCGTAAATGGTTCCGGATGATCCCAAATCATCCTCCACATTTTCCTCTTGATGTGGGCACCTTATGGACCTAAATGTGCAGGTTCTCGTGCCCCAAATTTTAATTTAACACGATTGGTTCAAAAGAGGTCCAAACCAAATAGACCCTTGAGGCCAACTTAAGTTATAAGCTGGGAAATAAGGATTCATTTCCTCATTTCCCTTGTGCCCAACGTAGGAGAGGAGAGAAAGAGGAGAGGAAGGAAGAAGAAGAGGAAGAAGGAGAAGGTTGGAGGCTTACCTTGGTGCCGGTTGCCACCTTGCTGCCAGAATCGCTGCTGGAGGTAAGTACAACCTCCCATGCCACTCCCTCTCTTCATTTTGACCTAGACAAAGCTAGGTATGGATAGAATCTTGGTGTACACACCATGTTAAGGTTGTAGGATGGGTGTTCTACCCTCCCGGTGTTGTTGCCGAGCTCGAACCAAACCCAGTGAACTCCAGCAACATGTAATGCCAAAAGACCAACTAGGGTTTCGATCGTTCTATCGCCGTATCTCCCAAACGGCTTAGTGGAATTGGAATTTTCTTGGCTTAGAATGATGTTAGGAACATCCCCTACAAACTCCACGGAACAAATCCCGGCAATCGGGCCCCAAGCCGAAAAGCCCCAAATTGTTGAACTACCTTGTACCACCACTGAAAACAGCCCACCGGATCCACTAGGTCTGTTTTTGGTGGCATATTTCCAGTGGACATAGAGCCTAATGTGCTCTCTGTCACCTCCATTGGAAACAGGTCTTATATTTTCGGTGAAAATGCCTTGTTTCCGGTGGTTGTTTCCGGTGACATTACTATTATTGGGAGACAGTGTCTGTACATTTTGGGGGTGACTTGTGTAGGTCCCTCCCGATGTTCCCGACGCGTATTGATGTACGATTCCCTTTGTGTCTAGGACAATGACGCGCATGTGCCCCGAAGTCAGAATTGATTTGATTGATCGGTGGCCTTACTTAAACCCTAAACCAAACAAATATCAACAAGGTGAGGGATGGACTATGTTTATTTCTAAATGTTTATTATCATTAAATTGCTCACATGTTTAGAATTGTATGTTTAATTGTAATTATTCAAATACGATTATAATATGCTACATTGTCCTTTTACGATTTTGATATGAGTTGTATGGAAATATATAACGGGATCTGGTGTGGCCGATGTGATACCGGTACCTTGATCGCCATGTGTTTGGATGTGTGTGACGGAATCCAGTGTGGCCAAGGTGGTACCAGTGTCGTGATTGTTGTATGTATGTTGCATTCATGCATTGATTATGTGCATTAGAGTTAGTTGTAGTCGCGGGTTATACTTTGTGGCCAAGGTCTCGCTGGTATCGTGTACCTTGGGACTGCATTTGGAAATGGATACACTTCATGGCCGAGGTCTTGCCAGTGTTGTATAGTCCATACTCAACTGTGATATGTATGTTAGATTAGGTAAACGGTCTTCGGTTACACTTTGTGGCCAAGGTCTCTCTGGTATCGTGTACCTGGAACTGTATTTGGAGATGAATTACACTTTGTGGCCGAGGTCTCTCCGGTATTGTGTAATCCATACTAACTGTATCATTATGAAAGCATGTAGTATATATGTGGTTAGGTATCACTCCCTATGCTACGTATCGTTGCCAACAGGGGTTGAGGTGTTAGATAACCCATTGTGGTACGTTTGATGTGTCTTTCCAAAGTGCCACTCCCGCTGTACAATGTAATTTGTTGTCGGAGGCGAAAACCTGTCCGACGTGGCCGATGTGTTACCAGTGTCGTGACTGCCAGGAGGGGATTATCAGGGGTTTACTGGATGACCCATGGACGGATACGGGGATCGGCAGGTTTCTAATCATGGCTAGGGTTTGTATCGCTAAGTAGTCGATGTCATTTGAAGACGAGGGATACAGCCTAATACGCCGTAGTAGCATTTACCAGACTTAGTTTGTATTGTTAGGTGGATAATAAACAAATGAACTGCATCACGAGCATCATGGACTATGTGTTTTAATTTCCGCAATCATGCATCATAAATTATTACTGCTATTATCTTGCTTGCATGTGCTTACCCCACCCCTCACTGAGCGAGTTGGAAAGGTCACCCCACGTATACACCCCTTTTTAGATGATGATGCAGGTACCGTGGTGCCAATGGGGGGTGACCCAGCATCTTCTAGGTCGGAGTATGGTGTGAGCAACTGGTGGATGCCAGAAGCGGAGCAAGATCAGGCCTGTGCTTGCGATCACTGTGCTTACGCCGCACCGTGAGATTGTACATCATATTTTGATACTTTTGGATATAATTGTGGATTGTATATTTTCTTGAGATTATATTATATGTCATGGATGAATGTAACAGAATAACTCGGTTGTTGCTATTATATTACCATTAGATGTTTTCCCATTTTATCTATAATTCCGCTACTATACTCTGATTCCGTTGCTTATGTTGGTTTGAGTTGTGAGATTTTGAAAATGTTAAAGTACTGCTATCAAAGATCTTAGTAGGTTGTAAGACAGGTACGTGTCTTACTCACACCGCCGGTATTCCTAATGGTAAATTGGGTCTACTGGGAGTGGGGTGTGACAGCTATGGTATCAGAGCGCGATGCTCTGGCTTAGCTCATAATCTTAGCCAAACCATGATTTTGGAGAAACTAGAATTAAATAAAAATCTCAAGACAACAATAATAAAAATTGTATAATTAAGAGACAAGCATGGGTGTTAAAACCATTTCATTATAATAAAGAATTTGAATACATAGCTTACACCTTCATAAGAAAAATGTACTAAAAGCAGGAAATCCTAACTAGCCTAAGTCTAGGAAATTAAACAACTGAAACAAATAACATAATGTAAAGTTCAACTAAACCTAAAACATCAAACTCAAATAAAACATGGAAAGGGAAATCCTAAAAGCTATAGTGGCTTGCCACTACTCTTCTACTCTTGCCACTACTGTTGTTGGTTCTGTCCTTGGCCCTGAGCCTAGCTTGGACCATGCATTCCTGGAGGAGGCACCGGAATACCGAGATGGAAGACCATCGCCTGTATCTGTGCCTCTAGGGAGGCCACTCTATTATCCATGAGATAAGTCTTGTCCATGCTCTCGAGGCGGTTGTCTATGCTCCTCATCAGTAACATAGTGGTATCTAGAAGGGCTATAACATTATTGAGACCGTAAGGCCTCACACCCCTAGTACTCTGGGATATAAAAGCTTCTATAGAACCCATAGCCTGGGGATCAGGTGGTGGAGCCCCACCAACCCCAGCAACTTCTCCTCCTACACCACCAACATCATCGGCACCGCCACCCTCTACCTCCATAGGCTGTTGACCTTCTCCTGGAACAGGAGTCACCTCCCGTAGATCTATGGTCATCTTCCTTGGAAAATCTTGGTTGAAGTCTATGACCTCTTCACCCAAGCATGCCTCACCCTCCAAGTCCACCCCAAAGCGGCGGAAGATGTCAGTCAATATCCTCCCGTAGCATAGGTTCCCTACTCGGCGATCCTGCCCTTTAGACCAAATTACCATGGTCCACATTAGGAGGAAAGGCAGATGAATCTGAGCCCCCATGTACACGCAGTATGTCACATAGGCTTGCAGGGCGGATACCTTATTATAATGTCCACATGTGGGGAGGACATTCAGCTAAATCGCACGGCAAACAACCTTTGGAGTAGCAAAATAGTTGACTGAACGGTTCCATCCCTCCGCTTCCTTAGTCAGCATGTCATTGATCTTTTGGAAGGTATCGGGATTCTAAAATTCATATGCCGGAGTTCGAGGTGGGCAGTACACCAGGTCGTAGGCATTGCTAACCATCAGAATATTGGCCAACTGCCCCATGTCAAAGGAGATCTCCACCCCCTTATATAGGAGGTGATCCGCATCTCTTCGGTACCCCAGTTCACGCATTCCATGTTGGAGTATAATAGCCTGACCAGGGTGGAGTAGTAGTATCTGTTGGGTTTCAGGATGCGGTACCACCCGATCTCAAATCATTGACGAATACAGAACGCGCAGAAGTCATTAGTCCTCACATAGACTCCCGGGTCTACATTACGGCGCTCAAAGAATTCCCAACGGTCTCGCTCAACCACAGAGCGGAACAAAATGAGGTTGAACTGCTCAGCGGCATCTTGCTCCTCTTGTATAAGAGCACGTCGGGTATACACATGGCGTCCAGACATCGTAGCAAGATGATTCCTAAGGATTTGGAATGGAAAACCTAGTTAAATGGCTGAATGCAAAACTCACAGAGAAGAAAATCACAAAAACTAGGTTACAGAGAGAAAACATACCTTGAATGCGAATGCGACGCCGATCGATCGCGAAATAGCGAGAGGTAGGTAGGTAATGGGTAACAAAAGACTCCTTGGCCGTTTCCACACCTTTCTCACAAGAGTAAATAGGGTTTTGTGTGAATAAGCCGAGACCCGAGCCTATTTATGGCCGATTTAATGCCACCAGAAACAGCCCACCGGAAACATTGGGCATGCTTCTGGTGTCTGTTTTTGGTGAAGAGAAAAGTGAGATTTTGGCCTCTGTTTTACCCACCGGAAATACCACTGATATTTCCGGTAGGTTAAACCATATTTCCAGTGGTTTGACTCCCTGTTTCCGATGGACTCTTTTGAAAAATAAATCATGTTATTTTTCAAATCTAAATTTTATTTGGTTCCTTTGATGGTGTGCCTCTTTGGGATATGTGCGTGATCGGATCCTAATATGTGCGGACCCCACTTATGCCCTAACCCTAATCTTGACTATCGTATGTGTGGGAACCATTATGCATGCATGTGTTCTAATTACATACAACCTCGTTTATGCATGTGCACTAATCGGATTCCTTCGCAGGAATCATGTCACGTCGGAACACCCGATCCTAATCCCAATCACGCCAGTCGCCTCCCGCTTCCTTTACACGGAATCAGGGTAGACCCCGCAATGCACCTCCGGCTCCACCTGTACTTACAGCCCAGGATGTGGCATCCATCATGAATAACATGATGTGGGAAGTGGAAGAAAGGAAAAACCAGTTTATGGCCGGGATCGATAATAGAATCCAAGCGGTAATGGAAGCCCGTAATGCACCGCCCGCACCTCCTACTCCACCGGCACCCATTCTAATACCCGCTGGATCGGCTACCCTCCAAACATTTGGTGGGGCATAAGTACATGGGCATGTGCAAGCCCCGATGCCAGAACAAGCTCAAGCCCATGTAGAGGACTAGACAGACTTGAGAAAAATGATGGAGAAGTTTCAATAGCTTAGGCCCCCATGTTTCTGAAAGGTAGGGCAAGACCCATTGTATCCATTAAGATGGATTGGTGGAATGGAGAAGGCTTTTAAACTAATGGGCTGCACTGATGAGCAGAAAATTTTGTGTGCGGGCTATCAGTTACAAAATGAAGCAGATGATTGGTGGAGTGCCACCGAGCCTATTCTGAGGGCTAGTAACCCGAACCGTACTTGGGCAGACTTCAAAGGGGCCTTCTTTGAGAACTATTTTCCGGAAAGCTTCCAGGATAGGAGGGAGAGTGAGTTCTCTCAGTTGGTTAAAGGTTACCGGTCTGTGCTCGAGTATCAGCAATGCTTCAAGGAGCTATTCCATTTTGCTCCTAAGCATCTTAAAGGTGCTAGAGCCAAGGCGAAGAAGTTTGAGAAAGGGTTGAGGCCAGGTATTGGGTCAACCATTGTGGGGTTGAAACTGCAAACCTATGCTGAGGTGGTCCTAGTGGCCAAGTCTATTGAAGACCGGCATAAGGATAACTACACGGCTAAGCAAGGAACGGGAAAGAGGTCAATGGGATCTACTGATTCTAGGGGAGGCAGCAAACCTTTCCGAATGCCTTATGTCAATCCAACTCCAGTGCAATTTAAGAGGCCTGATGCTAGTCAGACTTCCCAGCCCTCTCGATCTAGTGTTGTATCTCAGTCTTCGGGATCGAGCCCGAGATGCTTTCATCGTGATCAATCGGGCCACATGGTGAGGACATGCCCCCACTGAAGGCCAGGTGATGCACCCTACACTATGCCACCTAGGCCCCAACAGACATATTCAGCCCCTAGACCAGCACAGCCCCTATAGGGCCAGAGACCACAAGGCAAAGTGTTTGCTATGACTGCAGAAGATGCTGAGGCTGCACCCAGTGCAGTGACAAGTACATTATTGATATCATTATTGCCTGCACATGTATTATTTGACTCAGGAGCCTCGCATTCGTTCGTGTCATCAGCATTTGCACAAAAGAAAAAAATTCCACCCAAGGGACTGACTCAATGTTTGGATGTGAGCACCCCTACCGAAAGCGTAGTGGGTTTGAACTTTGAACTGTGTTTATGAGCCTTGCCCAATGACCATAGGTGATCATGAGTTGAATGCTCACTTGATCGAGTTGGATATGACCGACTTCAACGTGATTTTAGGAATGAACTAGTTGTCTGCATATAGAGCCAGTGTGCTATGTGCAAAGAAGGCTATCATTTTCAGACCTCGTGATAATGATGAGTGCATAGCAGGCTATCATTTTCAGACCTCGTGATAATGATGAGTTTGTGTTCCAAGGGGATAAGCCAAGAAACCCAAGAAAGTTATCATATCCGTACTCCGGATGAAGAAGCTACTGGGCAAGGGATGTCAAGGATACTTAACATCTATGATGGATACTAAGATGGAGATTAGGCCATTGACCGAACTAGATGTGGTGAGGGAATTTCCCGATGTATTCCTGGATGACTTGACAGGTTTGCCACCGGACCGAGAGACGGAATTTGCTATAAACCTACTCCCCGGCTCGACACCAGTGTCAAAGGCCCCTTACCGCATGGCCCCCACAGAGTTGAAGGAATTGCAGGTGCAACTTCAAGACCTTCTGAAGAAGGGATTCATTAGACCTAGAGTGTCTCCATGGGGAGCACCGCTATTGTTCGTCAAGAAGAAAGACGGAAGTATGAGATTGTGTATCAATTACCGGGAGCTTAATAAACTAACCATTAAGAACCGGTATCCTTTGCTAAGGATAGATGATTTGTTTGATCAGTTGCAGGGTGCCAAAGTGTTCTCCAAGATCGACCTTAGATTGGGCTACCACCAGCTCAGGATTAAGGATAGTGATGTCAGTAAGACATCCTTCAAATCAAGGTATGGACATTACGAGTTATTGGTAATGTCATTTGGGTTGACCAATGCATTGGCTACATTTATGGATATGATGAACCGGGTATTCCAGGATGTCTTAGATAAGTTTGTGATAGTATTCATTAATGATATTTTGGTCTACTCCAAGAGTAAAGAGGAACATATTGTTCACCTGAGGTTAGTACTGCAATGTCTGAGAGAGAGATGACTCTATGCCAAATTCAGCAAGTGTGAGTTTTGGTCGTCACAAGTGGCATTCCTAGGCCACATTGTTTCGGCCAAGGGTATAGAGGTTGACCCAGGCAAAGTGAAGGCAGTTCTAGAATGGGAGACTCCCAAGAGTGTGGCAGACATACGTAGTTTTTCTGGGATTGCCCAGATACTACAGGAGGTTTATCGAGAACTTCTCCCGCATTACTACTCCGATGACTCAACTCACAAGGGTGTAAAATTTGAGTGGTCTGATGCTTGTTAGAAGAGCTTCAAGGAGCTAAGGCAAAGTTGGTATCAGCTCAAGTTTTGACTATCCCTACTGGTACAGGTGGTATGATTGTTTATAGTGATGCCTCCAAGCTGGGATTGGGTTGTGTATTGATGCAGCACGGGAAAGTCGTTGCTTATGCATTCCGTCAGTTGAAGGATTATGAGAAGAACTACCCAACCTATGATTTGGAGTTGGCAGTCATGATTTTTGCATTGAAAATCTGGAGACACTACCTGTATGATGAGAAGAGAGATCTTTAGTAACCATAAAACCTCAAGTACTTCTTCACCCAAAAAAGAACTCAACATAAGATAGCGGTATTGGTTAGAGCTGATGAAGGATTATAATTGTACTATCCACTATCACCCAGGAAAGGCCAATATAGTAGTTGATGCACTTAGTCGAAAATCCCAATCACTGACTCTTGCATCACTGACCACCAATGAGTATCTCCTGAAGGAAGCCAGGAAACTAGACTTTGAGCTATTAGTAGAGGGTGTCACCTTGTCACTATCGGCATTGGTGATACAGCCTAGTCTGGTGGATAGGATCACTGCCCCTCAGGTTATTGATGCAGAGTTACAGAAGCTGATAGTAGAATACCAAGGAACCCAAAAGGACCTAGATTTCTCTGACTGAAAGCGGGATTCTCAAGTTCAAAGGGAGGTTGTGTGTGCCAAGTGATGGTGATTTGAGAGACAGTTTTGAGAGAAGCACATAGCTCTCCATACTCCATTCACCTCGACAGCACTAAAATGTACAAGGACCTTAAAGGCTCCTACAGGTGGAAAGAAATGAAGAATGATGTGGCCACATATGTGTCCAGATACCTCACATGCCAGTAAGTCAAGGCTGAGAGAGAGGCCTCGTGGGTTATTACAATCCCTACCTATTCCGGAGTGGAAATAGGAGAATATTACTATGGACTTCGTCACAGGCCTACCCCGTACACAGAAGGGTATGGATGCCATTTGGGTAGTTGTGGACCGCTTGACTAAGGCAGCTCACTTTATCCCAATCAAGATTACATTTCTATGGACAAGTTGGCCAAGTTGTATGTCGATAACATTATCAGGTTGCATGGTGTACCAGTTAGTATCATCTCTGATTGAGATCCCAGGTTCACTTCCAAGTTTTGGACATGTGTGCAGAAGGCTATGGGCACACAGTTGGCTTTCAGCACTGCCTTTCACCCTCAGACCGATGGTCAGTCGGAGAGGACTATTCAAACATAGGAGGACCTACTCCAAGGATGTGCCTTAGATATGAGTTATAGTTGGGATGAGCACATATCCCTTATTGAGTTCTCCTACAACAACAGTTATCAGGCCACCATCGGAATGTCCCCATTCGAGGCACAGTATGGCAGGAAGTGCCGAACTCCACTCTATTGGGATGAGGTTGGTGAGCGGCACATTTTGGGTCCAGACTTGATACAGGCTACTAGTGAGAAGGTGAATGTGATCAGAGAAAGGATCAAGGCAGCTCAGTCCAGACAGAAAAGCTACGCGGATGTCAGGAGGAAGCACCTGGAGTTCGGTCTTGGAGATAAGGTGTTCTTGCAGATGCCCCTAGTTAAAGGGGTGATGCGGTTCGGCAAGAAGGGAAAGCTTAATCCAAGGTTCATGGGACCATATAATGTACTGGAGAGGATCGAACTGGTAGCTTACTGGATAGCTTTACCGCCAGAGTTGGAGGGTACACATGGTGTCTTCTATGTGTCTATGTTGAGGAAGTACATTTCTGACCCGACTCACGTCTTGACTTACATACCCCGTGAGTTGGATGAGGACTTTGCCTATGTGGAGTATCCGGAGAAGATTATTGATCGGAAGGATCATGTTCTTCGCAACCGCACCGTTTCCTTCGTCAAGGTGAAATGGATGAACCACCCCGAACAGGAAGCGTCTTGGGAGCGAGAAGAAATGATGAAGCAGTATCTTGGATTGTTTGATTTTCCAAGTATGTTCAATTTCGAGGACGAAATTCTTGTAAGGTGGGGGGGATGTTACACCTATGTCCTAATCCGGTCTAATTTGAAATTGTTGTGATAGGCTCGGATCGGAAGTACGATCGGGTTTTGGCTCACGGTTGTGCGTTGCCGAAGGGGTAAGGATGACCCCACATGTTCGTGCATTGCAAGCCTATCTAATTGGAGGGGATTCACACCTTCCGATCCCAAATGGTAAGTGACCCAACTCCCCACATTTGATTTTCAACACGCATCATAATTGCCAAAAAGCCTTGTGTATGTTCGAGGGCAGCCACTCTTACGAGGCCAGCCATAGGACAGCAGGCTGTCTTGGCCACCGAAAACAAGCCACCAGAAGCAGCCTGGGCCTGAATCCGATGCCTATTTTCGATCGATTGAAAGCCTGCTGTCAAGGTTCCAATGCCCGTGGTTCCCGCCACTCGCATCATAAATGGTTCCGGATGATCCCAAATCATCCTCCACATTTTCCTCTTGATGTGGGCACCTTATGGACCTACATGTGCTGGTTCTCGTGCCCCGAATTTCAATTTAACACGATTGGTTCAAAAGAGGTCCAAACCAAATAGACCCTTGAGGCCAACTTAAGTTATAAGTTGGGAAATGAGGATTCATTTCCTCATTTCCCATGTGTCCAATGTAGGAGATGAGAGAAAGAGGAGGAAGGAAGAAGAAGAGGAAGAAGGAGAAGGTTGGAGGCTTACCTTGGTGCTGGCTACCACCTTACTGCCTGAATCATTGTCGGAGGTAAGTACAACCTCCCATGCCACTCCCTCTCTTCATTTTGACCTAGACAAAGCTAGATATGGATAGAATCTTGGTGTATACACCATGTTAAGGTTGTAGGATGGGTGTTCTACCCTCCCGGTGTTGTTACCGAGCTCTAACCAAACCGAGTGAGCCGGCAACATGTAATACCAAAAGACCAACTAGGATTTTGATCGTTCGATCGACGTATCTCCCAAACGGCTCAGTGGAATTGATTTCTTAGCTTAGAATGATGCTAGGAACATCCCCTACAAACTCCACAGAACAAATCCCGATAATCGGGCCCCAAGCCGAAAAGCCCCAAATTATTGGACTGCCCTGTTCCACCACTGAAAACAGCCCATCGAATCCATTGGGTCTGTTTCCGATGGCATATTTCCGGTGGACATGGAGCCTAATATGCTCTCTTGTCACCTCCACTGGAAACAGGTCTGATATTTCTGGTGGTTATTTCCGGTGGCATTACTGTCATTGGGAGACAGTGTCTGTACATTTTGAGGGTGACTTGTGTAAGTCCCTCCCAATGTTCCCGACACGTACTAATGTACGATTCCCTTTGTGTCTAAGATAGTGACGTGCATGTGCCCCGAAGTCGGAATTGATTTGATTGATCGGTGGCCTTACTTGAACCCTAAACCAAACAAAGATCAACAAGGTGAGGGATAGACTGTGTTTATTTCTAAATTAACTTGCTCACATGTTTAGAATTGTATATTTAATTATAATTATTCAAATACGATTATGATATGCTACATTGTCATTTTACGATTTTGATATGAGTTGTATAGAAATATATGATAGGATCCAGTGTGGCCGAGGTGGTACTGGTACCATGATCGCCATGTGTTTGGATGTGTGTGAGACGGAATCCAGCGTGGCCGAGGTAGTACCGGTGCCATGATTGTCATATGTATGTTGCATTCAAACATTGATTATGTGCATTAGAGTTAGTTGTAGTCGCGGGTTACACTTTGTGGCCAATGTCTTGCTAGTATCGTGTACCCCGGGACTACATTTGGAAATGGATATGCTTCGTGGCCGAGGTCTTGCCGGTGTTGCATAGTCCATACTCAACTGTGATATGTATGCTAGATCAAGTAAACGGTCTCGAGTTACACTTTGTGGCCATGGTCTCTCTGGTATCGTGTACCGGGACTGTGTTTGGAGATGTATTACACTTTGTGGCCGAGGTCTCCCTGGTATCGTGTAATCCATACCAACTGTATCATTATGAAGGCATGTAGTATATATGTGGTTAGATATCACTCCCTATGCTATACACCCTTGCCAACAGGGGTTGAGATGTTGGACAATCCATTGTGGTATGTTTGAATGTCTTTCTGGAGTGCCACTCCCGCGGTACGATGTGATTGTTGCTGGAGGCAGGAATCTATCCGGCGTGGCCAATGTGTTACCGGTGTCGTGACTGCCAGGAGGGGGTTATCAGGGATTTGCTGGGTAACCCATGGATGCATAGGGTTTGTATCGCTGCATAGTTGATACCGTTTCCGAGACGAGGGATACAGCCTAATGCGTCGTAGTAGCATTTACCAGACTTATTTTGTATTGTTAGGTGAATAATAAATAAATGAACTGCATCACAAGCATCATGGACTGTGTTTAATTTTTGCAATCATGCATCATAAATTATTACTGCTATTATGTTGCTTGGATGTGCTTGCCCCACCCCTCACTGAACAAGTTGGAAAACTCACCCCACGTATACACCCCTATTTAGATGATGATGTAGGTACCGTAGTGCCAATGGCAGGTGATCCAGCATCTTCTGGGTCGGAGTATGGTGTGAGCGACTGGTGGATGCCAGAAGCGGAGGAGCACAATCAGGATTGTGCTTGCGATCACTGTGCTTACGCCGCACCGTGAGATTGTACATCATATTTTGATACTTTTGGATATAGTTGTGGATTGTATATTTTCTTGTAATTATATTATATGTCATGGATGAATGTAACAGAATAACTCAGTTATTGCTATGATATTACCATTAGATGTTTCCCCATTTTATCTATAATTCCGCTACTATAATCTGATTCCGCTACTTATGTTGATTTGTGTTGTGAGATTTTGAAAATGTTAAGGTACTGCCATCAGAGATCCTTATAGGTTGTAAGATAGGTACGTGTCTTACTCACACTGCCAGTATTCCTAATGGTAAATTGGGTCTACTGGGAGTGGGATGTGACATTTATACCATCTTCCATATCATAAAAATGATTACGGATACAACGAATAAAACTGAGACGGCGGGTTGTATGACCTTTTTCTTTTGATAAGTAAAACATTAATATCAAATTTTAAGAGGTTGAATGGGATTCTGCATAACTAGATTCACTCTGTTAAAAGAGAGTGAGTTCCCTTTTCATGTAAAATTTAGGCTACAATCTGCTGCTAAAATTTTTTTTTTTTTTTTTTTTTTTTTTTTTTTTTTTTTTTTGTGCGGGGGCGGGGTTGGGTAGTCACATGTCAGTCATGCCTTGGTTGTGCTTATATGTACAGTTCTGGTTAATCAGTCCTGGCCCTATACGGTTCCACCATTTTAAGGCCTTGACAAGAATCAGACCAGTTAACTAATTGGTCCTACTTGGAACCAGGACCAATTACTAATTGGTCTGGTTGGTTCCAGTTCTTAATCAGTTCAAAGACCAAAACACTGGACAATTAAGCCCCCGGAGTATTTTTTTTAGCTCATATATTGGGTCCATATACAATTTATGATAAAATTAGAGAAAAGAAAAGCTATGAAATTTAAATCCTGTGAAAGCAATGGACCCATTTAAAAATGAACACGGTTGACCTAATAGAGTGAAGAGTGAGTGAAAAACTTAACCACTCACATATATACCCCCCCCCCCCAAAAAAAAAAAGTAATTGGTTCCTATTCGACTCTTAAGTGGTTCATTGGATCAATCCTAGACTTCACTGTTTGAGTCCCATGACACGATCAAATGGACTTTTCCTACTCCTTTCATCTTAAACAAATTGTTGTTACATTGATCACCCCCCCCCACCCCCCAAAAAAAAAGTATTTTTAGGATGTGTATGTTTTTTTTTTTTTGGGTTGGGGGGGGGGGGCAAAGGGGAGGGAATGCCGGTAGAGGCAGCTTGTATAAGTTAACATCTTCTAAAACAATGATGCCATAATAGCAATATAGACATAACACTCACAGAATGCATCAGAATCGAACATAATTTACGAAATCCAGAACCACACATTCAGGTTAATCATACGACATGTTGGATTTTGTAGACTTACGATTTTGCAGCCTGTACAACAGAAAAACTAGCAAACTACTATCTATGGTTAAACTATAATGAAACAAACAGGAACCTTTATGAATTCAGAACAAAATATATCAGAACAAGAAGGAAAATTGAGAAATGTAGGAGATTTTGTATGAAACAATGCAGCTTCTAGGTAAATAAAAAGGGAAAGTGGCTACCATTACACTGCCATTCAAGAAAATATACACACACATGCATACACACCCATGAGTAAATGTTCTATATATCGCACAACCAGCCTCTCCGATTATCTTTCGATTTTGCAGCCTGTACAACAGAAAAACTAGCAAACTACTATCTATGGTTAAACTATAATGAAACAAACAGGAACCTTTATGAATTCAGAACAAAATATATCAGAACAAGAAGGAAAATTGAGTAATGTAGGAGATTTTGTATGAAACAATGCAGCTTCTAGGTAAATAAAAAGGGAAAGTGGCTACCATTACACTGCCATTCAAGAAAATATACACACACATGCATACACACCCATGAGTAAATGTTCTATATATCGCACAACCAGCCTCTCCGATTATCTTTAGATTTTTTTTTCCCTAGAAAGTTCCTTAAAATGATGAAAGTGATTATAAGCTTCACCACCAAAAACAAAGGAGTTTTGAGTATACAGCTAATGACCACTTCCTTTCAGCACCTCAGCAGCTTGCATACCCACAGCATTTCCTCCACTCTGCGAAAAATAACCTTAAGTGATCTAGCGTAGACCTACAGTTCAAGAGCCACCACGGCTATCCATGTTTTCCAATGAGTTCTTTATACTTCAAAACTAGAAAACAAATGACACTTTGACAATCAATCTCTTGCTCTGAACATAAGCCATGTGGGAAGATAGAAGTCCTATCAAAAATGTGTATTTGGGGAACTCCTACTATTAGAATTCAGAGGTCTAGGAATGACTGGCATTGTCATGAACCATAAATTTTTTCAACATATCAAAGGTAGCCTGGTGCCCCGGTCCTATCTCTGAACCACCATAACTGAGGCATATAAAATGAATTTGCGATTGCTTAACCAAAAAAAAATGAAATTGTCAATCTATCGTGAAATCTTGTGCCATCTCCTATTTACCTATATAACAATTTGTTGCCATATTTTGTGGATCTTTATTATTGTTAGTCATTGATTTACCCCATTACCATCTGGGTTAAACTTACAACCACAATGGTACCGGTAGAAACAATCCTGCACCACTTCACATAGGAAAAAGGTTTACTAATATCAGTATTAGACTACATGTTAGATTTATTAGATTAAATTGGACTTGATTCCGGAATAAATGGAATATGAAGACGTGTTTCCAGGATGAACAATATACGGGTTGAGAAGAGGGAGTTAGCAAAGTCGGACAAGGTTGGAACTTGGAATGAGCATTGGAACATGTATACAGCTCTCAAGGGATTCCCGTCGAATATCAAATTTTCCCTGGCTAGCGCCTGCGAAGTGTAGATATGGGTCTTCATTTTTCATCTTACCTATATTATAATTTGCCATATTTTGTGGATCTTTACTACTTTTGTCATCGTTTGGGGGATGGTTTACCCCATTACCCTCTGGGTTAAACTTACAATCACAATGGTACTGGTAAAAACAATCCTGCACCACTTCAGAAAGGGGAAAGTTTTACCATTATTATTATTATTATTTTTTTTTTTAGGAATAAATAATTAATTACCAAGGAAATAAGAATACACAAGGGGGAGAGGGGGAGAGGGGGAGGGAAGGCCCAAGCCAACAGGGAGAAGCCAACCTAGGGGGGAAGAAAAAGCAAAAAAAGCAATAAAGCAACAAGATAAACCAAACAAGCAAGACCAAAGGGGTAAAGCTAAAAAAAAGGAGGGGGGGGG
>NC_056558.1:36263743-36267613 GCF_013358625.1 Macadamia integrifolia | reverse complement strand
GGGGGGAGGGGGGAGGGGGCAAGCAATGAAGGGGAGAGGGGGGGAGAGGCATCAAGGGTGGTGGATGGTATCAATATGGAGGTTCCAAGAGGGAGTTTGGGACAGTGCGAGGATGAAGAGTTTGGATTTTAGAGGTAACGTCAATGTAGATGGCTTTCCAAATCTTGTCCGGAGAGCGCGAGAGTTGGAAGACCATATACGGATGTTACGCTCCATCTAGAGGTAATCAATGGTTGCACTAAAAGTAAGCTTACCAAGGGTGTCACAAATGGAGGAGCCAGTAAAGGCCATGTCAATCTAGATCCATTCCTTGTCAAAAGTGAGAATGGATCTGCTGGAGGGCCAGCATCTAGAGAGGATAGCTTTCCAGACGGAGAAGGAGAGGGGACAAGAGAAGAAAAGGTGAGGAATGTCCTCGGAGCTATTAGGCCGAAAACAGCAGGAGGGATTAGTGGGCATGTGACGGTAGATGAGTAAGGATTGAGCAGAGAGAGTTGGAGAGACATCTCCAGACAGTGAAGTTGTGGCAAGGGATATGACCCTTGAACCACACGAGATTGTGCCAAGGACCCACAGGGCCAGAGGATCTAACAAAGGACCAAGCAGAGGCGGAGGAGGAAATCCCATTGGAGTAGGGAAGCCAAGTGGATTTGTCTTTCCCTCCTTTATACGTAGGGGGGAGCGGCGAGAGGGCAGACAGAGGTTAGCAAGATGGGGAAAAAAAGGGGGGACCAAACTAGGGGGAAAGGACAGAGGAAACAAGAGCAGTTTTGGGGATACCAGAAGAGTAAATGGACCTAGGAGTGATCAGGTGGGAAAGGATGCCCAAAGGGTGCCAAGGATCCAGAGGGAGGTGGACAGGCCATTGCCGATAGTGAAGGAGATAGCATTGAGGGCTAAGGGTTTGAGGCTGAGAATTTTCCTCCAGATCCAAGAAGCAGTAGGAGGGGAAAGGGTCGTCCAGAGAGAGTTGTGCTTAAGCAGGGTAAATGGGACACCTTCAACTTTAGGGGGGGAACCTTATCTCAGGAGAGGGGATGGAGAAACTTATAGGAATCTGAACCCTTCCAGAGGAAGGAGTAGAAAGTGCCTTTAATGGATTTGATTATGGAGGCAGGAAGGGAAAAAATGCCAAACCAACAGAGATACATAGACTGAAGAACTGATCTAATGAGAGTTAGGCGACCTGCATAGGAAAGAAGCTTGCCTTTCTAGAGCTAAAGCCTCTTTCTCAGAAGGTCAAGCATGGGGGAGCAATGGTGAGAAGAGAGTCTGGAGGAGATGGGAGGGAGACCCAGGTATTCGCAAGGAGCCTAAGGAGAAACATGTGATCTCAAGGAGGAGAGCCTAGGACTCGTCAGAGACTCCAGAGAGGAGAGGCTCAGCTTAAGGAGGATTATACTGAGACCTAAGAGAGTTTCAAAAGAATGAAGAGAGGACATATTAGTGGAGATGGGAAGGGAGTCGGCCATATAGAATATCATGATATCATCGGCAAAAGCAAAATGGGAGAGCAGAAGGGGTTTGCACTTAGGGATAGGAGTGATGAGGTGGAGGTCGGTAGCAGATTGGATGAAATGAGACAAAACTTTAAGGGATAGGGAGAAGAGAAAAGGGGATACAGGGCATCCTTGTCGGATGCCACGAGCAGAAGGTAAGTAGCCAGCTGGGCTACCATTGACCAAAACAAAAAAATAGGGAGAAGAGATGCAAGAGTGCACCCAGTTAACAAAGGAGGAAGGGAAAGACATGTGGAGCAGGACTTTAGAAATGAAGTCACATCTTAACATGTCGAAAGCCTTGTGAATGTCAATTTTAAGGAGGGCAGTAGAAGAATGGGATTTACGGTAAAAAACACGGACAATCTCGTGGCAAAGGATAATGTTATCTGCGATGCTCCTAATGGCGATGATTTTGGCAATGAACTTGTAGAGAAGATTGTAGAGAAAAATGGGTCTAAAATCATTCATGGAAGCCACCCCCTCTTTTTTAGGGATGAGGCAGAGAAAGGTATAATTGATACCACTAACCTAATCGAGGTTGAGGCAAAAGCTCTGAACTGCAAGGATTAGGTCATTGCGGATGATATTTCAGCAGGAAGAGAAGAAACCCATACTGAAGCCATCCGGACCAAGGGATCTGTTGACTTTATGAGAAAGGATAGCTAAGAGAATTTCCTCCTCAGAGGGAATGGAGCGGAGGGAAGGGAGGAGCTCATCAGGGACAAATTTGTTGAGGAGGTTGTGGGGGATAGAGGGGGAGGGAGGGGGAGGGGGAGTGGGAGTGGGAGTGGGGAGTGGGGGGAGGGAAAAAATCCCACAAAAATGAGAGCTTGAGATTTGATGTCCTTGTGATTAAGGATCTCGTTTTCGGAGGAGGAAATGAGCTTTGGGATTGTATTGGCATTTTTTTTTGCCTTAAGAAACGGTGGAAATAGGCAGAGTTAAAGAGTCACCTAGATCAAGCCATTTGATTTGGGATTTTTTGCGAAAAAGCTTTCTTCTTGGGCTAGAAGCAAGGAAAGATCAAAAGTAGTGGCTTTTTCCTCCTTAGCAAGCTCAAGGTTGAAGAGGTCAAATTGGATTCTGGATTCTGGATTGGATAGAATGGAGCTTGTCATGGCAAGAGGAGACACAGAAAGATATATTGCCAAAGATAGTGGAGTTCCAAAGCTTGAGAGCAGCTGTGACATTCTTGAGCCTTTGAGCAAAGGCAATAAGCAAAGAGGAGGAGAGGGGGATACGAATGCACCAAGCATTTTGGACCATTGGAAAGAAATCAAGATGCGAGGTCCATATATCAAAGAATTTGAAGGGCTTGGGGCCAATGGAGCAGAAGAGGACGTGAATTAAGATAGGGTTGTGGTCCGAGATCCCAGGGAGATCAAAGCATGCATGGGAGGATGAAAAAGAATCCAGTCTCAAGTTCACTGACAAGGCCCTGACAAACTTGCAGGCAACATGAAGGTTTCCAAATCTTCTATCCTACCAAGAGAGTTTAACACCCGACCATCTGACATCACCGAGGTCATCAATGCAGTCGTTGAAGGAGTCAACAACCTGGGTGTTGATGGGGCTACCTTCAGGTTTCTCATAACTAAAATGGATAACATTGAAGTCACCTGCAATTCCCCAAGGGCTAGAGCCTGTCGAGGTAGCAAAGGAGAGAAGCTCAGACCAAAGGGGAAGCCTGAGGGAGGCAAGGTTGTGAGCATATATAACTGAAAGGAAGCAAATGTGGGAGCCAGAGGGATAGGAGATGGAGAGATGGAGAGATGGATTGGCTTGGGCAGAAGAGGAGAGGGTTGAGATGTGAATTCTGCCATTGAATCTATGGAGGTGGTAGCATGGTTTTAAGTATCTCCGATACCGATACGATACCCTCCGATACGTATCTTAAATTTAGCCGATCGATACGATACACATCGATACGATACATGAAATTTTTAAAATCCTTTCGTATCGGTATATATCCTACAATACATACCGATATGCATCAATACACCACCAATACACATCGATACGATACGATATGTCTCGATACGACTATGAAAATTATAAAATTGAGGTAAAATGTACGTTTCGGTATGTATTGGTACGTATCGGTGAGTATCGGTATGAATCGATTGGTACGTATCGGTATATATTGGCACGTATCGGTGAGTATCGGTATGTACCGATACAGTGCGCTATAGTCATATAATGGCCAAGATGGGTAATTTTTCAAAAAAACACGATTTTTTGAAGGGTTTTTGTTCCAAAGTTGCTGTCAACCATATTTCTCTCTAACTAAAGTGGAAATCAAGGTTGGGAACAAGGATTTTACATTTATGGGACAACTACAAACCTTGAATTCTTAGTACAATACCTT
>NC_056558.1:36260287-36263693 GCF_013358625.1 Macadamia integrifolia | reverse complement strand
TTTTTTTAACAAACTCTTTATGCAAAAGTGTTTTAAAAAATGTTTCCTATCCATTTATGTGTGTATCTTTAGCGTATCTTAGTGTATCTCTGATACGATACGATACTCTCCGATACGTATCTTAATTTTGGTCGACCGATACGGCGACCGATACCAATACTTTAATCCTTGGGTGGTAGTTAGACATAAAGGACCAGGAAGGAGCAATGGAGGAAGCAGTGCAAGGGGCATTAGCCTCAAGAACTCTATTTTCGAGAAGGCAACAGACGTTAGTATGGGAGGAATAGATACGGGACCAAATGTCAAGTAGTTTGGATGAGTTGAGACCTCGAACATTCCAGATGGTCCAAGGGATCATTGAGAAACAGGAGGGGAGGGCATCAAATGCTCGGAGGAGAAGGGGGGGGGCTTGGGTTGTGGGGACCAGCTTTAAGGGGTCTACGACTATACCTAATAACAGGGGAGGAGGTGGTGGGGGGATGTTCCTGGTTCTAGAGGAGGATCTCGCAACAGTGGTGCATATCTTCTTTTTTGGATGTTTTGGGGCTAGTTGTAATGGAGGGGGCTATGGGAGAAGGGAGGGGAGGGAAGGATACAGGTAGTATTGAGGAAGAGGGAGGACTAGGGAGGTTACAGAGGCATCAGAATTGGAGGGGGGGCAGTCGGATTAGAGGTGGATAGAGAGGGAGGCTGCAAGGATTCATCAGGGTCCAAGACAGGTCGCAGCAAGGTTTTGGGCTCGATGAGGGCATGACTAGCATCTAGGGTCAACGCAGGAAGGGCCTACGCAGACCCAACGAAAGGAACCAGAGGAGCTAGTGAAGGGCCTTCCAAGGCAATAGGGAGAGATGTCGTATCCTTCGAAGGATGGAGCCCAGGGGGCCAGAATGGTGGGCAATGGCAGAGTCCATTGTGGTGGGCATAGGTGGTGCCAGTTGAGATAGAGGTATGAGATAGAGGGGGTATTTCAGGGCCAAAGCATCACAATTCACAAGTGTTGGAGTTGTAGGCACAAAATCATGGTGGACAGAGGGCAGCAGCTCGATTGGAGTCCGTGGACATAGTAGTAGGGATCGTAGGGTGGCCTAAACAGTCCAGGGAGTATAAGAGGATCTCCCAAAGTCGAAGTACCTTGAGGGTCAATAGGCATGTTGGTCATGGGGACCAAGTCGACGGCGAGGACTTTGGCATGGGCATCAGAATATTCTCGAGAGGTAGCAAGAGGGATCAAGACAGCAGCGACATCAGTCAGCGTCGATCGGGCGGCAGTAGTAGCAACGGAGGTGGCAAAGGTGGTGATCAACGACGTTAAGGAAAAGAGGCAATCTGAAGCCATAGATGCCTCAGCAAAGGATTCGGGTGAGGGAGACGGGTGTCGTGGATTTAGGTTAGATGAGGTAAGCGGATCGGGTAAGTGGGGGGTTAGAGGGTTTGGGAGCTGGTCAGGTAAGGAGGAGGTGGTAAGAAGGTTCGGGTTAGGAAGGTTCGGGTTGTAAAGGTTACCTGGGTAAAGGAGGTGGTCAAAGGGGAATTTGGAGAAGGTGTTGAGCAGACGGATCAATAAGAATTGGTTCAAGGGAAAGAAGGGTGGTTCAAGATCAGGTTGAGCCAACCAGGTCAGACCACAGAAGGATTGGTTTAGAGTAGAAAGGGGAGAGGAGGAGAGGGGGGGAGTGGCCTAGGAGAAGAAAGCAGCGGGGAGATGGAGCAGAGGGATGGAGAAAGCAGAGGGTATAGTAAGATGGGGCGGCACAGAGGTAGTTTACTAGTATTATTATTAGATTACATGATAGATTCATTAGATTAAATTGGACTTCCAGTTGAGAAACTCCTCCCATCATATCTGTCATTTAAAGAGATTATTAATTGTAATTATTAGGCCATTGTTGCCATTACTGGTTCATCAAGCATCTGATTTGCAAGCTCAAAACAGATATTTTAGATGACAGAGTCATCTTAAGAGATGAGAGAAGCAGCTATTAGACTCATGACTCTACTGTCCCCATCTCGCTTGGCTGGGATTTACTTTCTAGGTGATGCAAGCCATGTTCTTGAGCAAAGACTTCTACCAATGCCCTTGCCGGTCCAAATATAAAAGCATAAGGTGAGCACACAGAATCAATACCAGGTCAGAGGAACAATGGAAGCACCTCAGTTTCAACGAAATCTAACCTTCAGGTGAGTTTGTACTGGTTCCAATGAATTTTTTTATGGTGAGATTGATCTGATTTAGATTTCTAGATTGGTGGATTTAATCCATTTTCAGGTCAAGGTCGGTGGGTTTTGATCAGACACCTGCTTTTTATAATCAGGGTTCTCTCACAATTATTTGTTCTCATAGCTTCATATATATATATATATATATATTGGTGAATAATAATTTCATTTCCAAGAAGAAAGAGAATATACAAGGCCCCAAGGAGTAAAGGAAAAAACAAACTAATACAAGCGAAATAATGCAGCAACCGCATTAAAGGGAGAAGGGAAGGCCCCAGGACACAACAGTAAATATTAGGGAATCCTTTCCAGGGTGGTGGGGGAGCATGTTGAGCTGAGAACTAACATCAAAGTAGGTGGTCTTCCAAATCTTGTTAGAAGAGTGGGAGTTGGATTCCATCTTCGAAGATTGCGTTCCATCCAGTTATGATTGATGGCAACGCAAGAAACAAGATTTCCAGTAGTGTCACAGATAGAGTTCCATGCATACATCATATCAACCCACATCCACTCTCTCTAAAGGGGCAGGATTCTTCTTCTACAAGGCCAGCAGCTATTAAGGACTCTCTTCCTAACAGTGGAAGAGAAGGACAGCTGATAAAAAGGTGTTCTATGTCTTCTATTCCATTCCAGAAGAGGCAGCAAGCTGGGGGGACAATGGATGTACCGGTAGAGGAGGAGGGACTGCGCAGCTAGACAGTTGGAAAGGGCTCTCTAGGAAGTGAAACTGTGGCAGAAAATATGACCTTCGAATAGAACAATCTTTCCAGAAGGATAGAGGACTGTGAGACCAAACAAAATCCCAAGCTAAGGAAGAGCTGAAGATGCCAGAAGGCGAGGGGGCCCAAATAATTCTGTCACCCCTCCTACCATGGTGGCTAGGAGGGAGAGGGCGCAAGGACAACCAGATGTCCAAGAGGGGGGAGAAAGGGGGGACATGCATCATTAGAGATGATGAATGCAATAGGGGAATCGCTGTCTAATCCAAAGGAGTAATCTAGGGCCCACAACAGAGAGGACACCTAAGGGATGCCAATTGTCAAGCCAGAGGGAAATGGAATTGCCATCAACAATGGTGGATTGGATAGCTTTGAGGCTGTAGGAAGGAGGCTAAGGATCATTTGCCAAACCCAAGAGCCATTAATTGTTGGGTTTGTTTTTTTTTTTTTTTGGGGGGGGGGGGGGGGGG
>NC_056558.1:36248046-36260267 GCF_013358625.1 Macadamia integrifolia | reverse complement strand
GGAAACAGTCGAAAGGAAGTATTTCCTGAGGAGAAAGGTTTCAGGAGACACAAATGCTATTATGTTTAGAAACAAGCTTCCAAATAAGCTAGAGGATACCCGTGGAGTTAACATCTTGAATCCTACGCAAACGAAGATCCCTTCTTGTTTAGGGAGACAAATAGAGGACTAACGAATAGGATGAAGAAATCTAGTAAAGTCAACTCCTCAAGAAAGGTGCACATAAGGGTTTCCACAACCTTAAAGGTAGATTGGGGCAACACAAAAATTAGAGCACAGATCTCTAGCTCCAATTGACCAGCGTTGGAGAGTATCTTTCCTTTCCAGAGCTAAAGCCTTTTGCAATGATATCCGGCATAGGGGTACAATGATGGGCAGCAAGCCTAGCCGTGATAGAGGGTGGCCGAGGTATTTAATAGGGAGAGAACCTAGGGAGAAACTTGTTATATCAAGGAGTTAAGGCTTCAGAGACCCCAACCAGGAAAAGATGGGATTTAAGGAAGGTTAATACAGATGCTAGACATGTCTTCGAAGTGATAAGGGATGACATAATGGACTAGATAGAGAGGATCAATCTTAAAGAAAAATCATGATATCATCGACAAAAGCAAGATGAGTAAGTTGAGGGTTTGCATTTGAAGAGCAGGCATATGAGATGGGAGATCCATGGATGATTTGATGGATCTAAAGAGGACCTCAAGAGAAAGGGAGAAGAGGAAGGGGGAGAGGAGGAAATTTTGCGCCTAATGCCAACCAAAGAGGGACAAAAACGGCCAGGGCTTCTATTACAAGGACAGAGAAATGTGGGGAGGAAATAAAAGAATGAATCCAATTAATAAAACCAGAAGGGAAGGATATACCCTAAATCTCCTTAGAAATGAAATCCCACCTAATAGAGTCAAAAGCTTCGTGGATATTGAAATTAAGGAGGGTAGCAAGGGAATGGGATTTCCTGTCGAACCTCTGACGATCTCTTGGCATAAGTGGATGTCATAAAAAATGCTTCTGCCAGTAATGAAGGTGGCCTGAATTGCACTGAGAAGAGAGTCGACTACTAGTTGAATCTTGTTGGTGAGGATTTTGTCAATGAGTTTGTATACTATACTGCAAAGGGAGATAGGCTTTCAGTCAGCCATGGAGGTGGCCCCATCTTTTGTAGGGATAAGGTAAAGGAAAGTGTGGTTTACCCCTTTTGATCAGGGAGGGATTGAAAAATAAACTTCAGATAGCTTTGATGGGATCACCCTTGATGATGTGCCAACAGGAGAAAAAAACCCATGATAAAGCCATCGGGCCATGGGCTTTATTTGCTTTATGGAAGAGTACAGCAAAAGTGATTTCCTCATTAGAGGGGATGGCTTGGAGAGACGCAAAAAGGCGAGGGATGAATTTATTAAGAAGGCTAGGGGGATGGGGGGATTAGAAGAGGTGGGAGAGGGCTGAAATAGCTCAGTGGACTAGCTCAAGGCTTTCACTTTGATGGCATCTGGATTGAGAAGAGTGAAGCCATCTCCAGCAATGAGGATGGGGATAGAATTGATGTTGGTTCTGGCTTTCAGAGGCCTATGAAAATAAGTAGTGTCCGTCTCCCCAAGCTCTAACCATTTGATCTAGGATTTCTACTCGAGTAAATTTTCTTCTTCTGACAACCTAGTTTGGATGGAGGCCAATTGTCCCTACAATCAGAGACCTAATAAGAGATGTTCCAAAAGAGGTAGAGTTCCAGAGCTTGAGGGCACATTTGACATTCTTCAGCTTTTTTGAAAAGGCAATGAGTAGGGGAGAAGGCTTGGACAAGCTTAATCCATACCTCTCTAACAATGGGAAGAAATCTTGGTGGAGGGACTACATATATTAAAATACTTGAGGGTCTTGGACCAAAAGAAATGAATAGTAGAACCACGAGGGAAATGGGGCTATGCATGGAGGATACTAAGGAGGCCAAAAGTGGTATGGGAGGAGGGGTAAACTGCTAGCTAGGCTTCATTAACCAAGATTCTATTGCGCTTGCAAGTAATTCTATTAACACCACTTCTATTATGACAAAAGAGCTTAGTACCAAACCACAGTCGTTGAAGGCTTTAACAGAGGAGGTATCTATAGGAGAACCACCATTTTTCTCTTAAGCTGCTCTAACCACATTGAATTCACCACCCAAACTCTAAAGGTGAAAGCCGATCTAGGGGCAATGGTGAGGAAGTCTTCCCAAAGGGGGAGACTGCCAGAGGCGCGGTTTAGGAGGCTAAGTTGAGGGAATTGTTTGGAATGGTAAGGTGAGAATTGAAGGGAGAAGGTTTCGGTAGCATGGAGCTTTACAGGATCTAAAGAACCCAGATGCGACCGTCGGGATGATAGGGGTAAATTTGAAATGAGGGACCAAATGAGGCAGTGGTGGAGGCTAGAGGAGGCTTCTTTAGCTTCAAGGACCCTTGTTTAAGGAGGCAACATAGGTGAAAATAGGACTTACGGTGGGAGTGAACTTCACCTTATTTGTCCATGGAATTTAGGCCATAAACATTCCAAACTGACCAAGTGTTCAGTGGGAAGATGGGATGAGGGGGTTGTGTGGCTGTGACTTGGAAAGAGAAAGATTGTCTTCAATGACGTCTACGGTACTCCATGAGGGTGGGGGAGCGAATGCTGGAGCTGGCCTGGAGAGGCAAAGAGGACATCCTGGTCTCAAAAGGAGTTTCCAGTGGGAGAGCTTGCTGGTGAGACAATAGACCTTGTTGTCAAGGAGACGCAAGACTATCGGGCGGAGGAGAAGCCTTCGAGGAAATAGATGGGGCAAGACTTATTGAGTGGAGGGGAAGCCTCCAAAAGGGAACAGATGGGATTTGGGCCATGGGTTGGTGAAACAGGTTTGTTTCAACCTATAAATGGGGTTAGGGGTGGACTTAGGTGGAGAAGATGGGTTTACTTTGATTATGGGGGTGAGGTGAGGGCATAACGGGCTAGGCTAGAAAAGAGTGGGCCTAATTGGGGAGAGCTAAAGGTTAGAGATATGGGCCAAGGCAAGGAGCGGACCAAGGTAGAGGAGAGGGGTCTAAACTACGAGTGGGTGAGGGAGGTGGGACTATGGGGGAGGGGTAAAAGGGGGGAAGAGGGATATGAGTATCCTAAGGCGGGTGGGTGGGATTAGGGATAAAAGGGTCGAAGAAATGTGGGAGGGGGAGATATGGCAGTGAGGTTCTAGGAAGAGCTGAAGGTTAGTGGAGCTCCTCGATCAACGAGAGGGGGAGATGGAGTCATCACAAAGAGGTTTTGCCAAAACACTGGGGGTTGATTCTTCCATACGAGAGTAGTGAGATCTCAAAATTTTGAACCTATTAAAAGAGGAGAAACCATGATGGACCAACGAATCAAAGGATGAGTCATTACTGAGCTTCAATTAGCCTTGAGTGGAGCCCAATGCTACAGAGGGGGAGAGTAGCTGTTGGGGACTTCATGCTGGATATAGGCGGATGCCGTGGACCCAATAGAGATCAGCTTCTTGGAGGACTTGGCTGAGTTCTTTTTAGCCTTCAGGTTAGCTTTAACCCCGCCGAGGCTAAGCCCTTTGGCAAAGGGGATGTAGACGTGGCAGGGGCAGTGGAGATGACGCTAAGCCCTTCGGCAAGGGAGGAGCCAAATGGGATGTAGACATGGCAGGGGCTGCAACGCCAGAGGGAACATGGCAAAGCAGACAATGGATGGAGACGTGGCAGGAGCGACCGACAAGTTGGGGCGGTGGAGACCTGGCAGAGGCTTCCAGAGGAGGATGAAGCCAAAGAGGATTAAGACATGGCTGCGACTGGGGCTCCAGGGGGAGCCGAGGCAAAGCAGACTGAGAATGGAGGCGTGGCAGATCAGACAGAGGATGCAGTAAACTTATATTAGGCTCTTCATGGTTGCAGTTTGGCTTAATGCACATGATTACTGATTTTTTCACTTAGTTTTCCTTATGTTATTGCTTCTTGATTTTCCTTTTTCATATCGGATCCATGTAGCCGATCCCATTTAGCTGGGATAAGGTTATGTTTGTTGTTGTTGTTTTAGGTGGTGAAGCTTTCTTGAAGTTGGGAAAAAAAAATCCAAGATGTGTTCCAAGAGTTTCTTACTGGATCATGATTAATAAAAAGTCTTTTACCAAGTTACTAGTATGATATATTGACAAATAATCTTAACCAAAATATACAAAACGGACATTACTAATCCTATGGAAAGTGAGACTACTTCAGAGGTTGGGTTAAAGGCTTAAGATATTTTAACAAAGCCCCTTTCTTTTTGTGTAGCAAATGGTAGACTTAATTTATATTATGTAGTCATGTGATATCAAATTGAACTCTCTTAATTACTTCAGTCAATAACAATACGACAGCCTATGTATTTGGTACCTCTATTTTATGATGGACTTGTCTACTCTAAGAATTCCTAAGACTTCCCTAATTAATAAACTTCTTACCAACATTTTGTGTGCGCTTTCTTTTTTGTTGGAGAGAGAGAAGAGGGGGGTGGTTGGGTGTGGTTGGCATTTGTGGCCTTTTGTACAGGTTAAAATAGAACCTTTGCTGCTTATGTTAAAAGGTCTGTTTTGGAGATCATGATGTATTACTTTCTTCCAATAAACAAGGTTGAACATTTACTTCCTCTGCAAGGTTATCAATTTTTCTCCGCAAACTAGTGTATGAAATTATAGAAAACTGAGAATTTTAGTAAAATATACCCTGAAGGATATGGCTGAAAGCCTCGAGGCTCAATGAACCCTACACCTTGATCATCTGGTTTATCTTCCAACTGTTCCCTTGCTTTTTCCCTGCTGAAAAAGTAAACATCCAGTCAACAAATCAGAGGCTATTAGTTCCAACAAAAAATAATCACATCAAACCTTTAATAATACCTCAATTATGATAACAAAAATATTACAAAAAAATAACCCAAGAAATCCAAAGCATCAAAAATTTTAGCAGCCCACCGGAACTTCTAAAATTACAGTAGTACTTAAATATAAAAGCACAGAAAATGGAGAGAACGCCGATGGAAACAACCACCAATGGAAAGATGAATAGTGTTGGTGTATTTCTAATTTTCCTGTTGCTGGAATCATGTGTGAAGGTCTACTGTTTTGATGGTAGTCTCTGAACTGGCAGCACTTGTGATCCTGTTATGGAATAATTCCAAGTTATCTAGCTGGGAATTGGTTTTGCATTAAACAAACTCAAAATATAGTCAAACTTTCAAGTCCTAACATGCTTATGACTTAGGTTTGACATGGAATTAGTTAAAGATAAAACAGCAGAGTTGGAATGGAAGATCCCATAACCGAACTCAGCTAAGATAGCCTATGTTGTTAAGATTCCACTAGCCTATGCTGATGTGGATTCACTAACTGACAGCTAAAGGAATAAACCGCCTAACAAGAGAAATCCTGCATGTACACTTACTACCCATGGTTTAGTCCCATTAAAGTGGCCTATTACAGTGAAAACCCCATGGACCAAAGGGCCAACATGTATACAACCCAACCCTAGAATCGATCCTAATAAAACAAGCCCCTTGTGGTGATGTATCTGCATCAGATGGGTGTTTCAGATTTCAATAATGGAATAGAAAGTTTAGCTTTGTCACTTACTTGCATGGCTTGACAGCCGGTGGCTGTGAGTTCCTCCCTCTCCTTTCTTCTCTTCTCTCTCCCATATTCTGTTTTCTCCTCCTTCCTCTTCCCCACCGATTCAGCCCTCCTCCCTCTCAGTTGAGTTTCTTTCCTCACTCTCTCTCTCTCTCTCTTTCTCTTTCCTGTTTATCCTTCTGATTCCTCTAAGCTTCCTCTCCTTCCTGTTTCTTAAATAGAGTTTCTTAAACTCAGTCCCCATCCACTGTTTCAGTGGGGCTAATAGCTCCACAAGACTGGGATCAATCTCCCTCCTCTATTCTCCTTTCCACTTGAGATTTTGCATCATGGTTCCTCCCTTAGGGGCGATTCAAACTGCCAAGTCTGAAATTGAAGCTTGTGTGTGCTGTGTGTTATTGTGAAGACCAAGTCTGACCTCAAGCTTCCCTCCAGAAACAGTTTCAGTCCTGTGTAGTATTTCATCTCTTGTTATTATGGGTGACCATCAATTGGATTCAATAGGATAGGAGACTGAGAATCATACCCTTGAGTTTCATGGGATTTGGAATCAGAGAGTGCGTCTGATTGAGTCTTCTATTTCTCTACCATCCCTCAACTCTAAGAAAGAAGACTTAAAAGTTCTATTATTTACAAGACCGAACAGAATTGTTAGCAATTACACAATTACACAAAAGACCTTTATCTGTCCTCTCTTCATTTCAGTTCCAGAATTACACTTTTTTATACAATTGTTTCCAATTGAGTCCTGATTTTGTTTCTTCTCCCGAAAGAGACCCTAAACTCAACTCAACTCAACTCAGCCTTCTCCCAACTGCATGGGGTCGGATAAATGGATATTTTCCCTCCAATCAGCTCTATTCAAAGCCATACTTTCAAGGCACAAGCTATGCATGTCTTTCCTCCCCACTTCTCCTAGAGTCCTTCTATCTGAAACAAATCACTTCTCCACATTGGAGCATCTAAAGGCCTCCATTGCACATGTTCACACCACCTCAAACAACAATCTCACAACTTATCATGTATCGGAGCTACTCGTAAATCAGCTCTAATATGATCATTCTTTATTTTATCCTTTCTAGTTTTTCCATCCATCTTTCTTAAGATCAATATCTCAATTCCACTAAGTTTATCTACATGATGTTTCTTTACTGCCCAACATTTGGCTCCATACATCATTATCTGTCATATGATTGTCTTACAAAAATTTTCTTTAAGTATTAAAAGAATACATCAATCACACAACACTCCGGACACACCTTTCCACCTCATCCATCCTATTTTAATTCTCTTTGTAACATATGTCAGATATTATGTTCTAAGGGTAGTTTGGGAATTAGATATGTTACTTGTTCTCTCATATTGTTATTCTTCCTTTTCCCATTTTACCTCCGTAAGGAGGTATATGTAATTCCATGTAATATATTAGTGAAGCAATATATGTGTTAGAGAGGCCATTCTCTCAACACAACATTCTACCACTATTTCTCTCCTTCCTCCTCTTCTTCAACCCTATTCTCCCATCTTCTCCTCCTCACTTGCTCCCTTGGTTTCTCACAATCTTTGCAGTCTAACTTGATATCAGAACTCACGATCTTGGTTCGAGAGTCGGGTTAAGAAACTTAGGATACAAAGGGGTTCCAAGGAAGAGATCATATGTGAAAAGCTTAAAGAACTTACGAGATGAGCTTGACAGAAGATCAAAGCAAACCCAAGAAAAGTTTTTATGTAAAGAAATAAAAGGTTGGAGCTGTTTGGAGTTCACAACAACAAACAAGGATTTCAATGGCAACCGCCAGCAGGGTTGATGTAGCAGCACTCCAATGGATCAACCCAAACCCGTTTGAGAGCCCAAACCAAGAACCGGATCCAAGTTCAAGGCTAGAGAGAATCGAGATTTCAGCTTTGTTGATTCCTTTATTTTTGAAAAGTAATCTTGCACCATTATTTCTATTTCCTAAGTTGATGGATTAGATTAGGATTCTTTTAATATCTTTTTTTCCTATTTTATGAAATCTTTTGTTGTTAGCAAATTAGAAATAGGATTTTTCTTCTACTGGTTTCCTAGTTTGTAGGATTTATTTTTGCTTTTGCTTCTCTCTTCCCCATTCTTCTGTGCAATCACTCCCCCTGGATCTCTGTATCTCCCCTCTATCATGTCTTTCTTTCCCTTCCTATAAATTCCTTTGCTGAAATCCCTTGCTGGCGCCCCCCCCCCCAAATTCTTCTTCTTCTCCTTTCTTCTCTCCCCACCTTCCTTCTTGCCAGCAGGACTCCTTTTTCCTGTTCCACTTTAGCCGTTGTTCCTGGTCTGAGAAGAAGACTTGCGGACTGACCATACCAGCCATAGATCCCCACCTGTAGGCTACCTACCCCTAAGGGTAGAAATAGAGGGTTTTCTCGCTTGATAATTGGCATTCTCTGAGAATCGCGATCTGCCACTTTTCTGAGCTTCATTCTTCTGCTGGATCCTATTTCAACTCCCCTTATTTCCTTGTTAGGCAGCTGCACCCTATCTTTGCTGGTCGGGATCGACAGGGCTGAAGAATATGAACCTGCCCACATTTTTTCTTGAGATTTGAGCTTCGAATAGGTGGCTGGATCAGCTTCCATGTTCTTGCGCTCCGCCATGTCTAAAACCTAGAGATTGAAGATGAAATCCCCTTCCCACGATTCGTTAAGCCTTCTTTGCTCTTTTATTTCAATATCAATGACCCTCTATTTCTCCCCTTCATTACAGCCCGTTGAATCTTGCCCCTTCCTAGTTTACCCATAGTGAATAAATAAAGTCCCCTTTCATGTCCCTTTTTATTCTCTAATGGTTCCTATAAAATCTCTATGATTACAAGAATGCCATCTCCTATTAGTAACTTCAGTTTATTTACAAAAACTGCCATCATTCCTTAGTGTTTGGCTTTTGCACTCTTGGGTGGGTCCCCAGCAATTCAAGTTGAGTCTTCGGGATCCACCGGCCCCGCATCAGGGGTATACCTCTTTTGGATTGCCCAAGGCTTCCTCACCAGACTTCTCAACTCTCGGTCCCAGGAGGATGGAGTTGTGACCTCAAAACTCATTTTTCTACTGATTTGAAGGTACCGCCTCCCCTGTTTTTTTCTTTGCTTGCGTCCAAAGTGCATTTTGTGGTGGATTCCAGCCATATTGGGTTGTGAGTGTAAAGTGTTATGACTAACTTGTTTCCCTTAAAGTGTGGTTACCCCTTGTTAGGTTTATCTCTTGAGTATTTGGGAAGGAAAATTTGGGCAGTGTGTGTACTCCCCATTTTGTGTGTGGTTCCTCCTCTACAATATGTTTGAAGACAGTGGACTTGGAGAGTTTCAGCCAATATCCTACTCCTACATCTTTTGATAACCTAGTTATCCATTGTGAAGTTGGACAACTATTTGGATTGGTGCTCACTCTGTGAAGCTTTCCTTGTGGAGTAGGGGGAAGTTGGGGTATGTTACAGGTACCATTCAAGATCCAAACCCTAGTGACTTGTTGTATCCAAAATGGGGACTGAGATCTCCACTGTTATGACATGGCTGATATTCTCTATGAAACCTCAGTTGGAAGAAGGTTTATGAGAAAAGTGACTGCAAAGGACATTTGGGAGATTGTCGCCAAAACTTTTGACGAGTAACTCGGCTAAGGTTTATCAAAACTACTCCAAAAGGTCATTACCATGAAACAAGGAGATAGGAGCATTTCTAACTACTACAACATTGTTATCGGTCTCTGAGAAGAGAATGATCACTATAGGGACCTCCAATTGTCCAATCCAGAAGATGAAGCTAGGGTTTACCGAACACTTGAAAAGGAGCATGTTCTTATATTGCTTAGTGGTTTGAATCCAAAGTATGAGCAATCCTGATACAAATCTTGAGCCGGTCTCCTCTTCCATCCCTTGATGAGGTGTGTAACCATTTACAGAGTGAGGAGACTCGGCAACTGGCCATGGAACCTGCACCCCCTTTTGAGGATCAGCTCTTACTACTAGCTCTCAGAGAGATTTGCGTGGTGGCGGCAAAGGCTAAAGGCCACCTCGTGGAGATGACAGGGATAGGTTCTGATGTGATCGTTGTGGGAAATATGGGAACACTAAAGAGACATGTTGGGTACTTCATGGCTGTCCTCCTGGTACGCGTGGTGGATCTAGTGGTGCACGTGGTGGTCGTAGAGGGGGAGCTAGAGCCCACAGTGTTCAGACTAAGATTGACACTACAGGGTCTACTCCTAGTATATAGGCAGAGCACAACTCCCTTACTAGGGAGGATATTGTAGCATTCTGCAGGGTCATGTCACAACTGGGGGGCTCATCCTCTTCACTTACAATGCCAGATTCCTCAGCTCCAGCCTTGCAAGTTTACACTTCTGCTCCTTCCATAGCTCGATCTTAGGTTATTGACTCTAGTGCAATTGATCACATGACTGGTACGTCCTATTATTATGATTCATACTCCATTTCTGCCAATAGGGATATGGCTCCCTTTCCTCTAATTCTAATAAAGGTAGCACTCCTGTCACTTCCTCCATTTCACTCGACTCTATTCTTTATGTCCCTAACCTTGCCACTACTCTTTTATCTGTGAATCACCTAACAAAGTCATTAAACTATCGTCACATTTTTTTCCTTCTCATTATCTCTTTCAAAATTTGGTGATGAAGGGGATTATTGGCAGTGGGCATGAGGAGAAAGGACTCTACTTTGTTTTGGATGAATAATAAATGCATTAAAGAGGAAGGAATATACAAGAGGGAGAAAAAAAGGGGGGTTAGGAAAGCTAAGCCACAAAAAGGAGATAAGGCAAAAGCAAGCGAACAATAGCAAACATCCCAAAGGAGAACAAAAAAAAGGGGGAAACTAAAAGGGATACAAGTCATCATGGGGTGGGGGAAGATAAGATCGAAGGGGGGAAGACCCTAGGCAACAACAATAAGCCTGTTCCTCAGGGAGTTCCTAACTGGTTTAAGCTTGGAGGAAACATCAAAATAGGTGGCAGTCCAAATCTGGTCATAGAAGTGAGAGTTAGACGTCCATCTATGCAGATTGCACTCCATATAAAGATGGTTGATGGTGGCATAGAAAACAAGCTGGTTGGTGGTGTTGCAAAAGGAGGGCCCAGAGAAGGTCATGCCAACCATGGTTCAAGGTTTCTACCGATACTGTCGAAATTTTTCATGTTTCCACGGTATCCCAAGACTCCGATACCAAAGTGAGAGTTAGACGTCCATCTATGCAGATTGCACTCCATATAAAGATGGTTGATGGTGGCATAGAAAACAAGCTGGTTGGTGGTGTTGCAAAAGGAGGGCCCAGAGAAGGTCATGTCAACCATGGTTCAAGGTTTCTACCGATACTGTCGAAATTTTTCATGTTTCCACGGTATCCCAAGACTCCGATACCAAATACCATGTGACTTTTAAAAGTCACGGTGGTGGTCTCACAAAAGGAGGGCCCAGAGAAGGTCATGTCAACCATGGTTCAAGTTTTCTACCGATACTGTCGAAATTTTTCATGTTTCCACGGTATCCCAAGACTCCGAAACCAAATACCATGTGACTTTTAAAAGTCACGGTGGTGGTCTCGCAAAAGGAGGGCCCAAAGAAGGTCATGTCAACCATGGTTCAAGGTTTCTACCGATACTGTCAAAATTTTCATGTTTCCACGTTATCCCAGGGCTCCGATACCAAATATCATGTGACTTTTAAAAGTCACTGGTTTTGACTAGTATCGACCAAAATTCCCACATTTTGATCAAAATGTGAGAATTTTCCTATGTGGGAATTTTCGATCAGACCAAAAGGGTCAACCTTTATATAACCTTCTTAAATAGGAAACCAAGCTTTCTTATTTCAAAATTTCGACTCTTTCCCCCTATTTCTTCTCTATAAAGTGGGAAACTTTGGAAAACAATTAAGATTTTGCCCTTATGCTATCAAATCTTCATTCCAAGCTTGGATCTTGCACATTCATGGAAAATCTACCTGAGAAAGGGAGCTTAGACCAAAAAGGTAAATCCCATCTCCCCAAACCTTGTGTGCTATCCTTCGAGAGCACCGGTTCATTTGGATATGGTGGTGGGTATGGATAGTAGGGTGGATTTTTAACTTCATTTGGACAAAAGGGTAGTTCAGGGGGTGGGTCATCTTTTGTTGACAATATCTTTGGATATCCATCCCAACGTTGTAAGCCACATCTACATCCTATCACTATAATATATGATTGAGCCACTCCCGAGGCTGGGATACCTAGCTGATGTTGATGATGCATCTTATAGATGAGCAGTGACGAACTACCAAAACAATTGGGCCCAAAATATGTCATGGGACTCGTATGTGGTGCATTCAGAGGAGCAACTATGACATCTGCAGTGGTATGCAGCTCGTGGACTGGAATCGCCTAGACACTCTACTTGGAATTGAGTCACTACTTTCGAATGTTGAGTAATTGAGTCACTACTGTTGAGTGTTGATAGATAACTGTTGATGATGTAATATTTTTATTTATTTTGGATCATTTGGATTATGTCTTATGTTTCAGCATAATGATTATCGAACCTTTGGTTCACCATATAAGTAAGACTTCGTGTTTTTTTTTTTTTTTTTTTTTTTT
>NC_056558.1:36216243-36248026 GCF_013358625.1 Macadamia integrifolia | reverse complement strand
TTTTTTAATGAAACTAATGAGTGAATGTGTTAGAAATGTTAAAAATATGATGTACACAAAAAATCAGACAAAAAAAAAACACGGTTTGGGAGTCGAAACCTAAATTTTCACCATACAAGAAATAATTCCCCAGTATCCTCGAAATTTCCCAGGTTTCAACCGAAATTTCGGTCTCCCCAAGGGTCAAAACCTAGTCGAAACCCGATACCGTGAACCTTGTTGTCAACCCAAATCCATTCTCTACTGAAGGGGAGGATAGATCTTCTGGGAGGCCAACAGTGGATGAGGACTTCCTTCCAAATGGAAGAAGAGAAGGGTAAGAGATGGTCTCTGTCTTCAGTGCCATTCCAGCAAAGGTAGCACGAAGAGTAGACATGAATGTGACAATGAACAAGGATGGATTGGGTAGGGATTCAGTTGGAGATGGCATGCCAAGTAGTGAAGTCGTGGCGAGGGATATGACCTTTGAATCAGATAATGTTGTGCTAAGACACAAGGGGAGCAAAGGGACAGATGAGATTCCATACGGTCCTGGACGAAAAGAGGCCAAAAGGTGAAGCCGTCCAAGATATTTTGTCCTTTATAACAGGGGAAAGGCCAAATGGCCTCAATGAGTGGGGAGGTGGTAGGAGTGGCGATCTAGGTCCCATCAAAGATGATGGAGTTGACCTTGGCCAATCTGGGGATCCCGAAGGAATAGACAATGCGAGGGCTGACAATAGAAAGGACACCTGATAGGTGCCAATTGTCAAGCCAGAGGGTAGTGGAAGCTCTATTCCCGATAATGGAGGACATAATAGTAAGGGCAGTAGGTCTGAGACCAAGAATCTTTCTCCAAATCTAGGAGGCATTAGGGGAGGTAGGGATGGTCCAAATAGAGTTTCTTGAGGAGCGTGAAGTACACCCAAGAAATCCAAATTATATTTTGCTTGGACACAATATTCTAGATGAGTTTGAGAATTCCCACCGAAATGTTATCCTTAACCCTTCTAAGACCCAGGGCCACCTTCAACTTTGGGAAGGCGAACATCAGCGTAGCTAAGGGGATGGAGGAATGTTGATTGCTCAGCTCCTTTCCAGAGGAAGGAGCAAAGGATGGATTCAACTGCTTTGGAGGTAATTGCAGGGAGGGAGAAGATGCCAACTAGTAAAGGTATATAAATTGGATTACTGATCTGACCAGCACAAGGCGACCCGCATAAGGGAGCAGTTCGCCTTCCCAGAGCTGAAGCCTTTTCCTCATGAGATCAAACATAGGGGTGTAGCGGTGGGGGCGAGGTCAAAGAAGATGAGGAGGCTAAGATACTCAACAGGGAGAGATCCCAAGGTAAGTCCAGTAATTTGGAGAAGGGACTCCTTTACCATGTCAGACACCAGCAGGGAAAAGACGAGATATAATCAGGTTGATACGGAGACCAGACAGGGATTCGAAAAGCTTTAGGGAGGCCAGGATGGAGGATATAGACAGGGTATCCACCTTAGAGAAGATCATAAGATCATCAATAAAAGCAAGATGTGTAAGACCAATGGACTTGCATTAGGGGATGGGGGAAATGAGGTCGAGGTCCGTAAAAGATTGGATGGATCTAGAAAGGACCTCGAGGGCAAAGGCAAAGAGGAAGAGGGAGAGGGTACAACCTTGCCTGATACCAATCGAGGAGGTGAAGTACCCAGCAGGACTACCATTGACCAAGACCGAGAACTGAGGGGATGAGATACAGGCATGGATCCAATGGACAAAGTTTAGGGGGAACGAATTTGGACTAAGACGTTGGAAATGGAGTCCCATGGGATGGAATCGAAAGTTGTGATGTCGATCTTGAGGAGGGCAGATGCAGGGTGGGATTTCCTCTCAAACCCTCGGACAATTTCATGACATAGGATGATGTTGGTAAGTAGTTCTGACCTGCAATGAAGGCAAATTAGTTGGCTAACAAAAGAGTCTACCACAAACTGGATCCCATTAGCAAGTATCTTGGCAATGAACTTGTAGAGGAGGTTGGATAGGGAGATGGGTCTGAAGTCGACCATAGCTTAAGCACCCTCAAGCATAGGAATGAGGCAGAGGAAGGTGTGGTTAACAAGTTTGATCTGGAAGGGATTAAGGAAAAAGCTTTGGATGGCTATCACAAGATCGGCTCTAATGATTTCCTAACAAGTGAGCGAGCGAGCTTGTGGCACAACGATTAAGTTGCACTATTCCAACATTTTGGTTACATGTTTAAAACTTGGAAACAGCCTCTTCTGGGAAGCAAGGGGTAAGGCTGCGTACACTTGCCCCTCCCGGACCCTGCAATAGCGGGAGCCTCGTGCACTAGGTTGCTCTTTTTTTTTTTTTTTGTAGGAGAAGAATCCCATACCGAATCCATCAGGGCCAGGGGCTTAATTGGCTTTATGGGAGAGGACGGCTGACAGGATTTCATCCTCAAGAGGGGATAGAATGGAAGGAAGGGAGAAGATTGTCAGGAATAAATTTGTTGAGAAGATCACTGGGGAAGGAAATAGGGGTGGTAGAGGGGGAGGATGGAAGAGATAAGCATAGTAAGAGGCAGGTTTTGATTTAATCTCCTCAAGGTTGCGAAGGATGGAGCTAGAGGACGTGAGCAGAGGAACGGAGTTAGCATTAGCTCTGGCTTTGAGGGAACAATGGAAGAAGGATGAATTAGAATCACCCAACTCAAGCTACTTAATTCTGGAATTTTTTACAAAGGACACTTCCCTTTTAGGCTAGGAGGGAGGAAAGCTCCTTGGCGCTCGACTTCTCTTCCTCAGCAAGACCAGCATTAAGGAGGTCAGATTGAAGGAAAGTTTGAATAGCCTGAGGGTGAGGAGAAAGCCTAGACAGGAATATTCCAAGCCTCACGGAGAATGGGAAGGATATCCTGATGGAGGGACCACATAGAATTTGAAGGGTTTGGGACCAAAGGAGGAGAGAGGAAACACATAGAGGGAGATAGGGGAGTGATCCGAAATCTTCAGGAGATCAAAGGTAGCTAAAGAGAAGGGGAAAGTGGTCATCCAAGATTCATTGGCTAGGACTCTATCAAGTTTGCAAGTGATCCTATCAAAACCAAATCTGTGGTTATACCAAATGAATTTGGCATCAGACTAGCGCAGATCATGCCAATACCTTCAATGCAGTCATTAAATGAATTGGGGGTCCCTCCATGCTTTTCAAAACAAGATCTGACTACATTGAAGTCTCCAACAAGAGTCTAGGGAAGGGACCTAGTGAGGGGGGCAAAGGAGGGAAGGTCGGACCAAAGATCATTCCTATCAGAGGAGCGATTAAGGGCATAGATGACAGAGAGGAAGCAGAAGTTGAATCAAGAGGGATCAGAGATGGAAAGGCGAATGGATTGAGAGGAATAGGGCGGAGACACTAATCATAGCCAGATTCCAAAGGACCCAGATTCGATAGTTAGGATGAAGGGAGAAGTTGGAAATGGTTGACCAGGAGGGGGCATGGAGGAAAGGATGTGCAAGGCATTAGCCTCACAAATTCTGGTTTCAAGGAGACAACAGAGGTTTTCTTTAGAGAAGTGAATGCAAAAAATGGATTGTAGACTGCTTAGCCAAGGAGTTAAGCCCTCAGACATTCCAAATGATCTTGGAAGGGGAGGGGATTTGGCTTCGAAGCCTCCAGGGAGCTAGGAGAACACAAACCTTTCCATTACCTATAATACTCCCTAATGGGGGAAGGCTAGAGGGGATGAGAGGATCAGAGGGGGTTTGGAGCAGGTGGCAGTGATGGTTTTGGGAGGGGATTTCAAAGATCTAGGATTGGTTTTCGACACTCCAACAGCAGCTAAAGGGGTCGCAGAACCAATTCAAGTAGCCAAGGGGACAGTCTCTGTAGCCGAGCTAATGGAAGGAGACTTCTTCAATGGTGATGACAGGCATGGCACTTTGAAAGGAGACGACGGCGGCGGCGGCTTTAGCAAGGCCCCCAAGAGGTAGAAGATGAGTGATTGCAACAGCAGGCAAGGGCACCAAGGGTTGTAAAGGTTAAGGAGCCTTATCAAAAGCAGCTGAGATGAAGGGGCACAGGCAACAGCATCGAGACCAAAATCAGCAGTGCTAATTGGAGCAAGAACAGCATCAACAAGGGTGACGGCAGGGGTGGCGTGGCAAGTCGCAATGTGGCAGGTGACAACAGGACAGCGGGCGCCATCAGGATCTTCAACTGGAGAGGTGAGGACTTGACAAATGGCCAACGAGAGAAGCAAGGACGTGGCGAGAAGCTAGTCTGGCAAGAGGCCAGAGGTGGGTACTTGGTGCAAAGCACCAGTAATAAGAGGAGGGATGCCCGGGGGAGCCTGATAGCGGTGGGAGGTAGAGGCGAAGCAGAACGGGTAAAGCAAGGGCATGTCTGAAGGCAAGGAGAGAGATCGTTAGCAAAGCAACCAGCGTCGAAGGAGTTCCAGCTTAGGTAAGGGCCTGGCGGGCAGCCAAAGGAGAGGCCCTGAGGGGCGACAAGCACTGTCGAAGGAGATCCGGTAAGACCAAGGCCATGTAGGAAGCCTGGGAAGAGGCCAGCAAAGGCAGGCAAAGGCGAAGCTCTCGACGGGTAAGGGAGGGGGTCCGGGAGGCTAAATGGGTTAAGAGGGATGGGAAATGTTGGTGGGTATTCGGGTGAGAGGTGGAGCAGGAAAGGAGGTTTGGGCGAGGCATGATCGGGTTAAGATGGGTCAGGAAGGTCAAAGTCCACATAGTGAGAAGATCAAGAGATAAAAGGTTCGAGAGACTACCAACAGGGATAGAGCGGCCCATAACACATGGAGGAGAAGAGGTGATAAGATGGTTTCATAGAAAGGAGGGATAAAAGTCACCGAAAGAGGGCCACAACAAAGGCGAGCAGAGAAAGGGCAGCAGAGGTTAAGAGATGGAAGTGACAGGATTCGATTCTCGTAAGAGAGGGCCTTAAGGAGGGGAAGTGATGGGGGTAGGAGGTGACATCAATAGGATCAGACGTCATAGTAGGAGGAGAGGGAGAGGGAGAGTGAGAGGACATCTCACCATCTTCGGCGTTAGACGAGGAGGATGACATGAGCAAGGCGAATCGGTTTGGACCAGCGGTCAAAAGGTTAGATTCAGAAGGACTAATCGAAGACAATATTGTATAGTGGTGTTCATAGATGCCGAGAAAGGCCACCCTGCTATAACTCCGATGAGGCCAGTGTTTCTTTCTCCCATGAAGGGGTAGAGGTTCAGAAGCGGGATGGACCTCAGTTGCCAGTTGGTTGATCTCTGAGGGGGGAGGATCCTTTAGAGAGCAGGCAACGGTGCTATGGGCAAAATATTTGCAGACAGCATATTGTAATGGGAGCCACTCATAATGGAGCGATTGAGAGAAGAGAAGCCTTCGTCATTGATGATGGTGATGGGAGGTTGCTGGGGATTCTTCAGCAGATATTTCAATGCAAATATGGGAAAATGAGAGTCAATCCATGATATGCATCCGGTGATCGGAGTATGAGGGTTTACCAATAATAGATCCCATAATGCTTAGGGGGCACTAGAAGTGGAGGGGCAAATTTGGCAAGGAAGCCCAAACCAGGATGGTCTTGAAGTCTATTTTGTTCAAACTTCTGAATTGATCCCAGCTTCTTAAGAAAATCGGTTTCTTCCCCACTAGCCATGGACCTCCTTCAAGGGCAAACATCTTATCAGCTTCATTAGCAAACTTAAATATGAACAATCAATTGTCGAGCAGGAACATTGAGAGGTTACCCACGGCTCTCCATTTTTTAAAGAGAAGCCTTGACAATCTGAAATGGAGGACAACTTCCAGGGACATGGTCGATCAAGCAGTTCTTCCACTTAGCTATTTCTGGCTCCAACAGCCCACCGGGCAGACCCCAATTTTCTTTTCATCTATGATGGAAGGGGGGACAAAGAACAGGGAGAATCCATCACGGGAAGGGTTGGGAGATGAAGTGGCAGCAGTTTTCCAAGATTTGGGTGGAGAGGTAGGAGGAAAAGGGGATAGAAGTAGGAGAGGATTCAGGGAGAAGCGGGTTAGGAAGGGTTTGGGAGGTAAGAATAGGATTTCCGACTATAAGCAGCCGGAGGGAGGTCGAACACAGGAAGGGTTACATGCAAGAGGGGGGGAGAGGTTGTCGAGAGCTCAGGAGAAATTCATACCTTTGCATAAAGGACTTAGGACTCTACTTACTTGAACCTCAATCACTTTTTTTTGCTACAACTCAATCCTATGTGTGTGGATGTACTAACAGCAGTTTTATGGATTCTGTAATGTTGTGGCACCAACATTTAGGACATCCCTCTTTTGTTATTATGAGGAAATAGTTACCTCATTGATTTACTTCTTTTTCTACTTCCCATGTCTTTCATTGTGAACAGTGTATTTCATAGTTTTTAAGGCACTGGTAAGGCGACGCCTTAGCAGCGCCTTGGCACTGATGCGGTCTAGAGATGGTAAAGTAGTGCTCCACCTTATGGGAAGTGGCATCTTATGGGATTTTTTTTTTTTTAAAAACACATTTTAAAATTACTTGATGAAGATTCCAAATATAGATTTTTTATTGGTAGGTGTATGGTTTTGTTAACACTTGAGATGTATGGGATCAACTTTACTCCATAAAAAATAACCAAAACAAACAAAACAAAAACACGATTCACAACCAGGGTTTGGATTTTGCCAAGGGTTTTAAGAAAAGGCTTTGAGAATGAATCAAGGAACAAGGAAGAACCACTGATCCAGGCGACCATTTTGCTCCGACAGTGGTGAGCTTCATTCTTCTTTGACGAGAGTAGAAATATAGTGGATGATCTTAGGACTTAGGCACTCATTTTGGCATCATAGAGGTAAGTATAATAAATACTTGTATTTTTTATGTCTTCTTTTCTTTATATTTATAATTTTGTTTCATAATTATGTATTTATATTATATGTTAATATATTATGATGATTGATGAAGATGAACTTAGTTTATTCACTTTATTGATTTGTTTTCTTGATGAATATCTTACATTGGTATGAATATGAACCTTTAATATTTATTTAACATATGAGTAATAGGATTCAACTAGGATTTGAGCCAAATAAATTGGTTTTATAAAAAAATTACACATGAACGCTTTAGTCGATAAGGCGACGTTTTATGCCCGCCTTATCTCTAAGGTGCTCTGAAAGACCCTCAAACGCCTCCATTGCCTTACCGCCTTAAAAACTATGGTGTATTTTTTCCAAACATTGTTCTTCCTCCTATTCTTATTATGGTAATAGATCTACTGTTATGCATGTGTAAGTATAAACTAATTCAGACTATGAAACTACGAATGGTTACCGAGGTTTCTTCTACCAAATCCCTATTACAGTGTAGTACGCCTGGTGGTGGATTGTCTTGATAGTAGATGTAACACACTGAGTTGTAATTGGTTTGCTTATAGTGGTGGGCTTTATGCTGACGTATTGAACCGCCATTCACAGACACCTCTAGCTCAAGTTGTGGGTTGCTTATCTAGTTTTCAATGCGGAGTTGTGTTGTGTATATAGTTTTCAATGTGGAGTTGTGTGTTGATTATATAGTATTCAATGCAAAGTTGTGTTTGAGTTGTTACTTTCATACTTAGTAGGGCTGTCAAGAATTCATTATCTTATTCCTCCTTTCATAAAAGTAGGTTGGGTGATGGATTGTCTTAGTGGAGGACGTAATGCATATAGGATGCTTTGGCTTGACCGATCTATATGGTACGTCAGGTAGACAACCGATACCTTATTATAATCTGTCATTATAAGCTTGTGGCTGATTTGGAATGGACCGTCAGGTGACAGCCGACACTTATTATAATTAGCCAAGCTCATCATTCTTTTTGCATGGATTCTCACGTTCATCCTTGCTTAGAATCTCCATGTAGCTGACCCCTTAAATTGGGATAAGGTTTTGGATGTCGTCGTTGTTGGTAATAGATCTACTGTTCTTTCACATTGTGCACTTTGATGTTTGGGGCCTTGTTGGGGGGGGGGGGGGAGTCCCCTGGACATGGTCCTTTCAGGCAGTGGCCGTTAGTCCATGGTCCACTGGATGGTCGGTGCAAGGCCAGGAATTGGAACACATTGATTCTGCTCATTCTCGTCCTTCGCTTCAGGGCCTGTCCCTCGGTGTGGTCAATACTCCATACTGTCAGGCAGCGAAGCTTACACTGTTCACTAATTATGAAGGTTCACCAGGGCCTCTTTCCTCCCTTTTCTACTCACTCGTAGGGGTCCGAACCCCCACAAAGGGGGAGGGAGTCGAATGAACATCTCAGCCATTGGCGGGAATTTCGCCCGCATCCGATCCCCAATTCTTGTTCACCCTGGATGATCGTGTTGGGTGAATTGTGACCTTGTACGATCGTGTCAGGTGAGCAAGAGCCACTTCATCACAGTACTTACTTATGGGCTAACAGGTCACACTTTGACCAAGTATCCTACAAAGAGACTCCCGAGGGCCAGAAGTATTAAAGGAATGGCCATAGGAATGGGCGCACCATGACATCGTAAGATGTCTCGCCCGAATGAATTAGTTGGTACTAGAAATTTAGAAAAAGTGAACAAAAAGAGTAATAAGAAGTAGAAAGGACAGAGACGCTTCCAAACCAGAAAGCAAAGCTCCCATTGATGGTATACTTAGTGTAAGCGAGCTCTAAGATCACATCATTGGAATAAAATCCAGTTGGAAAAGGAAATCCAATTAGAGATAAGCTGCCTATGAGCATCATAGCATAGGTAAAAGGGAATGAGGAGGCAAGCCCCCCATCTTCCGTATATCTTGCTCATCCAACATGACATGAATCACCGAACATGCACTCAGGAATAGTAATGCTTTGAAAAACGCTTGATTCATTAAGTGAAAGACGTTAACCGAATAGTTAGAGATGCCGCAAGCAAAGATCAAATAGCCTAATTGACTGCAAGTTGAATAAGCGATGACCCTCTTTGGATCGTTCTGTAATATTCCAGTAGTTGCCGCAAGGAATGACATCGTAGCTCCTGCAGAAGTAATAACAATCAAAGCCGTAGGTGGGTATTCAAATAAAGGGGAGCACCTTGGCCCTCTACTACTACCTATTTACATGGTTTTCGCCACTTTGTTTTATTTGTTGATGATTTTTCCTGTGCTGCTTGGACTGTTCTGATGAAGCATAGGAGTGATGTTTATGATGCCTTTAAAAAAATTTATCATATGATTTGTACTCTGACACCAAAATTTAAAATTGTTCATTCTGACAAAGGGGGGGAATATATGTCTGGTGACCTTCAAGACTTTTTTTACTAATAATGGCATTATCCATCAGCTGGCTTGTGTTGGCACACCCCAACAAAATGGGGTACCTGATAGGAATAATAGTCATTCGATGGAAGTCAATTGGAGTCCTCACTTTGCCATGCATGTTCCTAAAACTTTTTGGCCTGATGCTCTCCTTACTGTTACCTTTATAATCAACCATATGCCAACAAAAATTCTTAGTCCGAAACTCCTTTGGACACCTTGTCTCCTCAATCTTCTTCTTTCTCTCTTTCCCCCAAGGTGTCTAGGTGCATCTGTTATGTCCATATTAATAAAGCTTCTAGACTAAACTGGACCCCAAGGCATTTAAATACATCTTTCTTGGCTATTCCTCCACTACCAAAGGTTACAAGTGCTACCATCCTTCTTCCAGACGAATGCTTCTTTCTAAAGATGTCACCTTCTTTAAGCCTATTCCCTTTTTTGCTCCCCATCACCATCCTCTTCAGGGGAAGAATGATGGGAGCGAAAAGGTTGCTAATGAAATTCCTTTTCTTTCCCCCTTGCCTATTTCCCCTAATATTCTTGGCATTGGAAAACACAAAGAGGTAAATATTGTTTATATTGGTGATCATTCAAGAGGTGGTTCAGGTTCTGGTAATGAAAAGGTGGACATTGTGTACACAAGAAGGACAAAGAAGACCAGCCAAAGTCCTCTTTGAATCCACATCTTGAGATCCACCTTCCTTAGTCAGGTAACATCCCTTCTCCCTCGTCTGAATTAGACCTTCCCATCTAGAGCCCAGTTTCTTTTACTATGACTCTCTCTCCTACGAGTGTTGCCTTTAATATTGCCCTCTCCTCTGTTTCTACTCCCAAGAATGTTTACTGAAGCTATTCTGACCCTAAGAGGAAGCAAGCCATAACTAAGGAAATGATGGCTCTTGAGAAAAACTATACTTGGAAACTGGTTGATCTCCCGGGGGAGAATTTTAATTGGATGCGGGTGAGTTTACACAATCAAGTACCAGTCAGATGGTACTATTGAGAGATACAAGGTAAGGCTGGTGGCAAAAGGATATAGCCAAGTGTATGGGATTGACTATCAGGAGACATTTGCTCCTATGGCTAAACATAATTCCATAAGGGTTCTCTTATCTCTAGCAACAAATAAAGACTGGCCATTGTATCAATTGGATGTGAAGAATATCTTCCTTCATTGTGATTTAGAAGAGGAGGTGTACATCCAAACTCCTCTCGGCATTAAGTTCCCTTCAGCTACAGGGAAGTGTCTCTATATGGTCTTAAACAGTCTCCAAAGGCATAGTTGAAAGGTTCAAACAAGCTATTCTAAAGAATGGTTATTCCCAGATTCAGGTTGACCACACCCTGTTCATTGAGCAAGGAAATGGCACCATCACAACCCTAATTGTCTATGTTGATGACATTGTGGTGATTAGAAATGACAGAGCTGAGATAGTCAGGCTAACGACTTACTTAACCCAATAATTTGAAATCAAAGATCTGGGGCCTCTAAAGTACTTTCTGGGAATTGAAGTGTCTAGATCCAAGAAGGGAATAATATATGCAAAAGAAAGTTTGTTTTAGACCTACTGAAAGAAACAGAAATGTTGGGTTGCAAACCTGCAAGTTCTATTGAACAGAATCATAAACCTTGAGAGGATTGTGAACCTTCTCTTGTTGATGCAGGGAAGAGGCTAGTTGGAAAGCTTATCTATTGGTCTTTGACTCGTCCAAATATTACTTATGCAGTGTGGGCGGTGAGTCAGTTTATGCATGCCACCAAGAGTGGGCACTTGCATACATCTACTGCATCCTCAGGTACCTGAAGTCCTCCCCAGGGAAAGGACTACTATATGTCAAGCATAACCACATGAGGATGGCTACACTAATGCAAACTAGGTTGGTTCAATTTCTAATAGGAAATAGGCATCAGGCTATTGCACATTTGTGGGTGATAACTTAATCACATAGAGGAGCAAAAAACAACCTGTGGTGGCTCGATCTAGTGCAGAGGCAAAGTTCAGAGCTATAGCTCATGGAGTGTGTGTACTCCTCTAGTTGAGAAGGCTGGTCCAAGGGTCAAGATTTGATACTAAGGCACCCATGAGACTTTATTGTGACAACAAGGCTACCATAAGTATAACCCATAACCCTATGTAACATGACTAAACAAAACACATAGGTGGACAAAAACTACATCAAATTGACTCTGATTACATATGTACACCTTTTATGAGGACTGGAAATTAACTAGCTGATAACTTCACAAAGGGGCTCCTCCATCATCAGTTTAGTACCCTGTTGTCCAAACTGGGAATGCATGACATTTATTCTCCAGCTTGAGGGGGAGTGTTAGAGATTATGTTCTAAGGGTAGTTTAGGAACTAGTTATATTACTTGTTCTCTTATATTGTAATTCTTCTTTTTTTTCCTTTTTACCTCCTTAGGGAGGTGTATGTAATACCATGTAATATATTAGTGAAACAATATGTGTTAAACAGACCATTCTCTCAACACAACATTATACCATTCTTTCTCTCCTTCCTCTTCTTCTTCAACCCAATTCTTCAACCCTATTCTCCCATCTCCTTCTTTTTCTCTCTAGCTCTCTTGCTCTCTCACAATCTTTTCATTCTAACTACATCATCCTCTATTTCTTCAAAATTATTTATGATTGAGCCCAGGTACCTAAATAAACACTCTGTGGTATCTCCCACTCATCAACCTATTGTCATTAGAGTTACACAATGTATACTCTATTTTGTTCTACTTATCGTAGAACCTTTTGACCCCAAGATTGATCACCACAAATCCAACTTGACATTTATCCATGCTTTAGTTTCAAACACCACAATATCATCAGCAAAAAGCATACAAAAGATCCGGTATTAAATCTCTCTAGTCAATTCATCCTTTTTTTTTTTTTTTTTTTGCTACAGACGGGTATCCAAGCCTTCGGCCTGACTATTCCCGTGGGTCCATACTGACTCCACAATCGAATGGACTAGGTCATACTAGGGTTGAATAAGAACCATTCAACTTTCACTGAAAATAGTGAAGAGCACTAAACACCCCCGTGTGAGTGGCCCTCAGGGGGTAAGAGGAGTCGAACTCAGAACCACGCTTCCTGAGGCGAAGGTCCCTTGCCAACTCGGCTACCCTGTTGAATGTCTCTAGTCAATTCATCCATGATTAGCGCAAACAAATATAGGTTAAATCTGATCCTTTATTTAACCCAATTGTAATTAGGAATTCACTACCATGTCCCCTCACAAATCTTATACTGGTCGCCACACCATTATACGTATATTTAACTTCCATAATACATATCTTTAACTATGTCGACATATTTACTTGAAACACATCAATTCTTTAATACCTTCCAAATTAACTCTCGAGGGACTCTGTGATAAGCTTTTCTAGGTCAATAAAGACCATATTGAGATCCTTCTTACATTCTCTACATCTTTCTATGAGTCTACGTAAATAAATAGCTTCTATAGTTGATCTTCCTAAGAATAAACCAAACTGATTATTCGTAATATTAGATTTTCCAAGAACTCTTGTATGAGTTATTTAGTATTCTTGTCAGCCCAAAGCTATCCCAAAGCAAGGTTTCACGACCTAGGATTGCATTCAAAAGGGAGTAGTGCAATCAAAGATATGTTACGGGGATACATTCATTCGTGAGATTACCAATTTTTTTGCTCTTCATTGTTCTTGTTGTCTACCATTATGTCAGTTCTCCTTTGAAGCCTTGTTCTATCCTTGTTGATTGGTTATCAATGAAGTTTAACTGACATCCCTCTCCCCCCCCCCCAACAAAAAAAAAAAGGACCTAGACTTTTAAAGAGGTCAACCATGAAAATGATGGATGACAAATTATGCAGCATCATCATCCTTATCGCTAATTCCTCACGCAAAAATTATCTACTTCTCTAAAGCATTCAGTTTTCTTAAATTCTTCGTTAAGATACAGCTAACCAAAACCAACCAAAGAAAATAGTACTTGCTTGTAAATTATAAAGAAACCTGGTAATGTTTGATTTAAAAAGAACTTTCATGAAGTCACCACTAGGGTAAAAAGATGAGAAGAAAGTAAGGACAAAGAGGCACACAACCCAACAAGTCACTATATGAGGTTGGCTACATGGATCCTTGCCCTCCAATAGGCTCTATCTGAGGTCATACTTGGGACAAGAACGAGACTAAGCATGTCATTTATCACCACTTCACCTATAGTCATTTTAAGCCTGCCCCTAGCTCTTTTAGCTCCTTCAATCTGAATCCGATCACTCCTTCTTACTTGGGAACTGTTTAATTATGTAGTTCTCTTAAATGGTCATTGATCATGCATCGAAATATGGGTTTATAAAAAAATGTAAAAGAAAATTCTTATTGGGCAAACTTCTGATTTCTTATTATTTTTCGTGCTTAGTGGAGCTATCAAGAATTCGTTGTCTCATTCCTCCTTTCATAAAAGTAGGTTAGGTGATGGATCGTCTTGGTGATGGTACGTCAGGTAGACAGCTGGTATCTTTTTATAGTATTTCGTTATAAGCCTGTGGTTGATTTGTAATGGTGCATCAGGTCGACAACCAGCACTTGTTATAATTAGCCAGAACCCGTCAATCTTTTTGCATGGGACCCTCGCGCCCGTCTTTGTTTGGAATCTCCATGTAGCCGACCCCATTAAGTTGGGATAAGGTTTTGGATGTTGTTGTTGTTGTTGTTTGTTTTCATGAAGTCACCACCAAACAAACACTTTTTGTAACAAACTTGTGGTACTATTGATAACCAAAGACTTTGGGCTATAAGCCATAAAGATTTTGACATCTGGAATCCATTGAAGATCTTCAAAATTTATACCTATTTCAGTTCGAGTTTCTTTCCCTTGTATTTCTTCCACAAAAATTGTTTCGCTTGTATTTCTTCCAACAAAATTGTTTCGCTTGTATTTCTTCCAAAATCAGGCTATCTTGCTATATATGTATTTGTTCTAATAAAGGTTTGTTGTAACTCAATAAGTAAACATAAAGCCTAGTGTTTATTCAGTAACATTCAATATAAGGGGAGAAAGTGCATGTCCCATGTTGAGGACGTTTTCTTTAGGGATTAAGTAGAAGGTTGAAGAGTACGGTTAAATTACACGGTATGTGACATCAAGGGTTGTTCCAAGATCCATGATAGGGATATTTTTCACATCTAATCTCTATTTTCCTTCTCAAATCAAAGGAATTTGGTTAAAAAGTAAAGTAAAATTTAATAACCAGATTTAAATTTTCTAGTTTTATAACCAATTTCAAAGTTAGTTAAACAATCCTATTAAGTAAAAATTATAAAAGTTTCCACTTTAGCATTAATCTGATTTCACTTCCTTCTATGTCCCTTGCAACCAAACTCAGCCAAAATTTCTCCTTCAGCAATGTTTCTCCAACTTCTTGTTATCATGAAAAGGTAACTAAAAAAAATTGCCTACCAATATTCAAGTAACAGCATTCTTAAAAAAAAAATAATAGCACCAGAAAACAAGGGTATTACTAGAATTTAAATTAGGTACCTTGATGAACTGTAAGACGCCGAGGGTTCATCCAATTTACCCAGAATACCAGAATTCAACCTACTCACAAGCTCCCCACAATTGTTATACATGTCAGAATAGTCAGTGTTCTCACGTCCCCCATCATACTTGTTGACACTGCATAAACCAACAAACCCGTAAGAGTTCAGAATCAAAGGTATTCCAAAATCCCAACATCCTCTCATCCCATCTTCTTATACCAAAGTCCCATATATTCAACGATATATTCAGGGAGTTAAGAATTAACCCAAAAAAAAAAAAAAAAAAGGACAGGAAAAAATTTACTCGATTTCGAGGTGGACAGGTTTCCCCTCTCCACCTCCCACGACCAGTGCATCCACAATCAATTTGTCCCCCATTGGCAAACATTTCACTAAGACCGATTTCTTGGCCCCGAATTCCTCTTTGCGGTAGAGGAAAGCATAAGCGTCATCCGTTGCATTCCATCCCTCCATCCCAACTTCATCTACCCAATTCAAGGAATCAGATCATTGTCCACACAAAAGGCAAGAAATTGCAGAGGAAAACCAAAGAGCAGAAGAAGAAGAAGAAGAAGAAGAAGAAGAAGAAGACTCAAAAACAATGGTTAAGTTACCTGTAGAAGGAGAGGACAAAGCAGTGTCGGAGAAAGCGGGAGGTCCAGTAGCAGTAAGGACATAACCGGAGGCCAGAAAGGAGGCGTGAACAGCGAATGCTATTTTATCGTGAGGGTTTCTAAAAGAAGGCCGATAAGCCCTAATCAACGCCAACACGGAGTCTGCAGTGGCCATTGTTTACTGATTCGAGTCTCTGCGTGTGTCTCGAAGAAGAAGAAATGCTTAAGAATACAAAAGGGCAGAAGAAGATGGTTCCCGAGAACAACTTTGGCGGTTGCTCGGAATGGAGGTGGACCTTGTAGGAAGGTCCACGTCATCAACGGACTTTATTAGTTTCCACGTAATCTAGGAAGGTCGGCAACTTCTGGCCCTGCTTGGTCTGGCTGGCCTAATCTTCTCGGATCTGACGACTTAATTATGCCCAGACCTGGTTTCCGCAAGAGTACTGGCAGGGGTGAAACAGGGTCGGGTTGGACCGGGGTTTCTTAAAACCCAAGTCCAACCCTGCATCCCTTTAATTGGACTCGAGCCCAGACCAATCCTGCCAAGGCCTGGAAAAATTCAACCCCAACCTGCCCTCATGGTGGGTCAGGTTGGGTTGGGTTCTTACATATATCCCATTTTTTTGTTTTTTTAACGTACATCTAATGCCAAGAAATCATTCCAATTGAATTATTAAAATCAAAAGTGGGTGATGAGTTTATACGTTATAATATGTTGTGTATTAGGTTTTTTAAAGTAAAAAATGTGAACAGCATGTGCATGGAACATTATAATATATTATATTATAACTTATGTTACAATGGTTAAGTTGCACTATTGCAACATGTTGGTCACAGGTTCAAAACTGGAAATAGCCTCTTCTACGAAGCAGTGGGTAAGGCTGTGTACAACGTGCCCCTCCCAGACCTCGCAGTAGCGGGAGCCTCATGCACTGGGTTGCTCTTACCCTCTTAACTTATCCCCGAGCTTCCTTTTTTTAACTTAACTTATCTTGTATACTTCTGTACTTTCTATTTTCTAGCATTAGATCCATGTCGTCGACCTCATTCAGTTGGGATAAGGTTATCGGTTGTTGTTGTTACAATATGTATATATTAGAATAATATGTACAACTAACGATGTAAAAAGAGTATATATATATATATATATTTATAAAGAAATGAAAGCCAGCGGGATAAAATGGTATCAGGAAAGCTAGCGAATGTAGACTGTTCGATTAGATAGATTACATCATTATCGTTGGGTAATTCTTGTCTTACATAACCTACCTAGCCCCGACGCTGTACATTTACTCTTCTTCCCCCTCACTATCTCCGGTGATTTCCCGTCCCTCACAGCCGCTGTTGCTACCATTGCCAAGTTCCACTCTCCTTCTCCGTCTTCGACTCCCACTGTTCCTCTTCTTCTCCCTCCTTCTTCGAGTCCGACTCTCACTCCAGTTCTCTTCTTCTCCCTCTCTCTCTCTCTCTCTCTCTCTCTCTCAATTCGGATGCTAAGTTCCTCCTTCATTCCACGACAGGCCACCAACACCACCTCCACACCAATTCCGGCTTCATCAAATCCAAACAAAAAGATGGAATATTTGGACGAAGAAATCCGACGGAGGTTCCTCTTCCAATCTCGCGTTTCTTCTTCTCAAAACCCTGAATCTGAAACCCAAAAGATCAACAAACTCTTGGCCTTCATCTGCGTTTTTGTTTCCATTCTCTTATTTGTTCTCTCATTCTTTTTTCTTCAATCAGAAACCCTCAAATTGATCTTCATATGGTTCTCTTTGTCCCTCCTTGTTGACCCATTCGGCTTCTCTTGGCTGCCCCCACCGGCGTGTTCTTGTGAAATACCCTACAAAAGACCCATTCATCCTGCAAAATCGTACACGTATGGAATGGATTGTTTTTTAGTTTAATTATTTAATAAAGTTTACTTCTTAATCTAGAGAGAGAGAGAGAGAGAGAGAGAGAGAGAGAGAGAATGATTAAAAGGGTTGAAGAAAATATTGATGAAAAAGGAGAAAATTAATAAAGCAATTAATTAAACGAATGAATGAAGGAATACTATAAATTAACTTCTTTCTAGTATCTTGCTTTCGTTGCTTTATTCGTTCTCATGCCCGTAGGATATTTTCTATCTTTCTGGTAGAAGAAGTACCATTCCTTCTCTCCCGTCTTCACCTTCTCTGCACAAATTATATTTCAATCCTCTAAAGTTAATTATTATTAGGGAGAGGGATAGGTATCTGAAACCCTATGAACAGCGGCGTATCTGAAACCCTATGAATGCCGGCGTGTCGGCATGGCAAAGTTTTGGCATGAGATAGAATTAGGGGAGAGAATGATTCATCATCGAAGAAGGATTCCTCAACTCAAACTAGAGGAATCGGTGGAGAAGGATTCATCGTCATCATCGTCGTCCATAAAGTTGATGGAATTGGACGGCTTGGTGAAGATCTACCACCAGCCCATCCACGTTTCTTAACTAATGGAGATCCCACCAGAGTTCACTTTCTCCAACTGGATCCAGTAGAAGGAAGGCTTTTCCGACTCAGAGAGAGAGAGAGAGAAGGGAGAGAAAGAGGGAGAGGAAAGGTGTAGCAATAGTGGATTGATCCAACGGTTTAATTCAAGTTGCTCAAATCCTACGGCTAATATAAGCTAGCATTCCTGATACCATTGTATCCCGCTAGCTTTCTTATACCTCTCCCATATATATATTACACATATTATATAATCAAGGACTCGGGGTTAAAAGTCAGGGTTGGGTTGGGTTGGGTTGGGCTGAGCCTAGAACTCAACCCAGGCCCAACTCGACCCTGACCCAGGGTTGGGGTTTTTCAACCCTAACCCGCCTTTAGGGTCAAAAAAGTTGGCCCAAGCCCTGCTCGGGCTCAGGGCAGGTTGTTAGGACCAAACTTTCACCCCTAAGTACAGGGTATTGCTTTCTTAGGCTACGAGCCCATTTGTTTTTGTTTATGCTATTTTTGTGTCTAGAAACAGAAAAAACCTTTTTTTTTTCTATTTCTGTGCTAAACAACGATTTTGGGAATTGCAAAAAAATGTTCTGACTTTTTTGTTTCCCAAAATATTTTCAATAGTATAGTCAGGTTCAAGACACAAGTGAAGGCACGACGTTGCAGGTATGCAGCTCACCAGTGATGGCGTGATGTTGGAGTTTCAGGTATGCTTCGTGGAGATGAGCTTTAGAAAGATGAAGGCAGTCCGGATTGTGAGCTTCGTACAACCAAGTTTGAGTCACCACTTCTAGATAGCAAGAAGTTTTAATAATGGGTTGGGGTTCAAGTAGGTAGAGTGAAGTATCGGGTTTTTCACAATTTGTGTCCCTCCCACTTGTTTCTACAAACAGAAAAATAAGTCTTTTTCTCCATTCTTGTTTCTAGACACAGAAATAGGCATAAATTTCTATTTCTATTTCAAAAAATAAGTGAAACGAAACAGAAAAATCAAACGATTTTTAAGGTGTTTTTCCATTTCTGAGCACAGAAAAATGGAAAAAACATGTTTTTAAAAACAAAATCAAACGGGCCCTATGTTTTGTAATATTTCTGCTCTGCAAAAATGTTTTAAGAATAATTTTTTTCCCTTTTTTACGAGTACTTTTGAGGGAGTGAAATAATTTACCAAACGCAACATATGAGATGTTCAAGGAGCACTTATGTGTGAAAATAAATTTATATTATATTCTCAAAATTTATTTTGAAGATGTATGAGTTTTTTCTGAATTTCTCATAATTTTTATCATTTTTTACAAATTTATTGTAATAAAATAATGTATTTTGTGCAATATTTCATTAACAGAATATCTAACTTTTACTTTTTGAATGACTATTATATCTTTATATAGTTTTTCTATTGTTCATAAATTTTAATGAAGAAATTACACTCCCCTCCCCTAACTTTTGGCTTAATACCACTCTTCGCCCCTACTTTTTTATAAAATATCACTACCCTCCCCTGACATTGAAAGATTCTATCAACTGATAGAAATCATAGTTAATCTATGACACTAGCATTAAATTATTTTATATTATACCTAAATTACCCTTGCATCATATAAAATACCTGGAATATCCTTTAGACCCCTAAAAGACCTCATTGTCTTCCTTTGCGTGGAAGAGAAGAAAATTCTCCATCGGTGAGGCTCAATCTCACCTCTAGGGTTTTCCTATGATGCTCATCTCTTTATTGTAAAGCTTTGATAGTTGAGGGGTTGAGCACCATTTATTTGGTTCTGAAACCCTTACTTTAGTCACAACTTCTCTTAATCAAAGCAAAGCTTGATGTGACACCACTGCAAAGCCTCACTCTACTCATATCGTCGGTATTGGCTATCTTCTTGATTGTGTATATGACTGCATTTGCGTGTTTACAAAATATATTTTCTTTGATTGCATTTGTGTGCTTATAGAATATCATTTTTGTTCTTTTGATTCATTTGTTCTCTTAAGAAACTTTTATTCTGTGTCAGCTTAGTGCTTCTCGGATTGCATGTGTATATGAAATTGTAACTCATACTAAGAGTTTGATGCTTAATTTCTCCTGAAAATTAACAATTCAAGCGTAAGCAAGTTCCCAGGGTAACCATGGGTTACCCAATATAGGAACTTACCATGCCAATATCAGATTCTCTAATTTTATAGCTTTATATTGTTTTCAATATAAGAATGCATATTTCTCCACTGCTTATCAACATAACATATTTGGATGGTTATCTATATTGATTATCCACTATTATGTCATATTCTAATCAAGGTCAGTTAATTCATCATCTGCAATGGAAATCAAGGCGACCATCTATTATCACTTCTATACGAACATCTCGGAACCTACTTTAGTAGATTCAGACAAGTACTATTATAGGGACATGGTGTGTGATATATACAATACAATCATAAGGAATGCCCATGGAGCTGTTGTGCAGAACTCTTTCTTCTTTTTCTTCTCTGGTTCGCTGATTTGGTACTTCTCTGCTTCTCAGATTCTCTGTGATAGTAGAAACCCCAATAGAGGGAAGAGGAGGGAAAGGGGTGTTAAAATGACAAGTAAAGAAAAATGGTTAATTTTTTTCTTTTTACACGTCATTTTAACACCTTAGTGGCTAATGGAATGTTTGATAGAATCTTTAAATGTCAGGGGAGAGGAGTGATAGTTTTTAAGAAACGAGGGGGGGAAGTGATATTAAGCTAGGGATGTCAATCGGTATGGTTTTCGGTATTCGGTTCAGTTTTGGTATGGTACTGAAACTTAATACTAGATACCGATACCATACCATACAGTTAACATTTTCAAGTTTGCAATTCCGATACTGAACCGACTCAATATGGTTTTGGTACGGCTTAGTTCGATATACAAACGGTTTTAATTTAACTCACTTTAAATGGGTTCTATACCCCAAAAATAAAAAATAAAAAAATAACTTTGGGTTTCTCCGTTTCTGAATTCTGGTTTTGAGCCTTTTGGCTTCTACCAAAAAAAAAAGCTTTGACGTTTTGGCAGTTTCTCAAGAAGTGTCAGTATTCGGTTCGGTTCGGTATACCGAATGGTCAATAATGATAGCGAACCGAACCAAAAAGGATTCTGTTTTCCCATACCAAAACCGTATCGAAATTCCTTCGGTTCAATTTGGTATCGTTCTAAACGATCGGATTCGATATCGGTTTTTGGTATCGATATCAAATTGACACCCTTACAGTAAGCCAAAGATCAGGGGAGGGGAATGTAATTTTTACATACATAATCCAAAAGCATTCAAAAAACTCTACTAAATAATAAAATATATATTTATATAATAAATATACGTGTATTTTAACCACAGTTACAAGAAACCGTGGCCATATATAGTTGTGATTTCTTCATATACATATATGGTCACAGTGTCTTCTAACTGCTGCTGAATGTGTGCTCAATCTACCAACGTCAGATCAACAAGTATTATACGGCAGCAGTTGTAAGAAACTATTGTCATAGGCTAAAAAAAAAATCGCATACAAATTTTGCTTCACGTCTCATTCCCCTCCTCCCCTTCATCTTTTTATCTCTTTTAATAGGGGAAATAAGAAGAAGAAGAGAGCGGAGAAGTGCTCTCTCTCTTATGTTTTACAGGTTGCGGGAGAGGCGCTTCCGGATCAGGTAATCCGAGTATATGGCAGGACTCTGGGGGTGGGTGAGCGTGAGGTGGGTTGAGGGTGCAATAGGGTGGAGGCTGTGGCTGCAAGGCGGGTGGTGCAAGGGGTGGGTCAGCTTGGGGTGCAAGTGTACGGGGATGCATTATGACGGCGGTCGATAAAGATTGAACTTCATTCCACCTATACTGTTAATCTGAAACTCTCTTTATCATGTACTTATTATGGATTCCAATTGTAGTTGTATTGAATCTATACGCACAGATGCAAATTACCTAAGGGCAATAATGAACATAAAATGTTTTGGAAATAAGAGATATTACTGTGATTAAGTTATTATTTGTTAAGCATAGTGATGTTACCAGGGACTATCCATTAGATAGGAAACATAAATATACATGAAGAGAGAAACAGATGGAAATAAACCACAGATGGAAAAAAAAAAAGAGTTTGTTATACTGCGATGGCGAAAAGACAAAAAATAAAATTACAAATTATTTGAAAACTTAAAAGGGTGTTAAGAAGAAATTTCATTAATAAAGCGAGGATAGTTTTAGGATTCCCATCACTTGTTCTGTCAATATTGCCTTTAAAATACAAGTCACACTAAATAAATGTATGATCCAATATACACATTTACCGGAAGGGTTCAATGGCTTACTTTGTGCTAGTGTATTATTATTGGGACTATATATAACAATTAGACTGCAAATATTCAAAATTCAAATCTGCTTCTAAGAATAATAGAGGCGATGTTTCCGAGATGGCCCACATATGAAGGTCTTCTTAGTTGGACAAATTTTATGGACATGCAGACACTAAGGTCCTTTGCTACAATATTAAAATTTGGCACAAACAGAATGCATACCAATATTGGGGGATATTTGATTGATTTAGGATGTTAAATTTAATATGTAACTAATCCAAACCATGGCCAATGAAGGGAATAGCCGCAGAAAAAAAATTTATGTGACAATGAGGGTGGGTCATAAGAGAAATGAAACTTACTTTGTGCTCAATCAACCAAAGAAATGAAACTTAAAAAACCAAGTGGCAAAAAAAAGAGAGGGAATAGAAATAGTTAGAATGTACTCCGAACTATTCACCCGCTAAGATATCTACGGAGACACTCGTCCAAGAGGACCCAAAAGATGTTTTGTTCATAGAGAAAAGACACAGAAAACTAGTTGTTGTCGACGTCCATCGCATTCTGAATGGCACGCAACAAAACATCGTTGATGTCAACAATATATTGGACGATGTTCATTCGATGTTAGTATACCTCATTACACATTTGATAGAGTTTAAAGAATGTCATATTGGTCCAAACAAACTACACACATACAAGGCCACGTGTTTGAGATTTAAAATGTAACCGCAAGCGTATGGATCAGTGTAGCTATGGGTCGAACACAGGGAGAACAGCCACTTTATTTTTTTTTATTTCTTTTAATAATGCGAAAGTGAACCGATTAATGATTGTGATCTAATTCTAATTACCGTCCTAAACATATATATCTAAAATAACGTCCTAACCATTCGTCATCTAAGAATTTAAAGACGCAAGCCACGCAATTAAAATTAAATAAATAAATAACTGAAAATAAACAACCCACGCAATTAAAAAAAAATAAATAAAGGAAAAAAATACTGAAATAAAAATAAAGTAAAAGAAAGGGGATAAAGCTAGAGAGAGACTCACAAGTAGGTTTCTCTACTTAGCCCGAGGGATGCATCATAATATGAGCTTCCCTACTTGACCAGAGAGTCACTCTTACAAGGGTTACTCTACTTGGCTTTAGGGAAAGGGAAACAATTAAAATAAAAACAATAAATTGATGGTTCTATGGCTAGGAGGGGCAAAGCCAACACATACACTAGCCATGAACCTTGGGGGAAAGGGATAACAATAATGTAACGAATGAAATTAAAATCCTAAATTAAGAAAAAAAGGGTAGTCAGAAGAGGGAATGAGAGGGGGGAGAGAAGACTATGAAGGAGCCTACTTACTTGAATCAATGCTTGAACTTGAAAAAAAATTGTTCCACGGCTCGTGATCTTGTCACCTAGATCTAAGCCTAGAACTATAACTTAAAAAATTACAACTCAATTGCATAAATCATAAACATAAAAAGGCTGAATAAGAATAAAAGAGTGCTTGCATTAATTGAAATAAAAAAAAAAGTATTACAAAAGTGATTGAAGAAAAGATAAAGAAGAACTAAAACTAAAGAGAGAGCAAGAGAAAGAGAGAGCAACTAAAAAAAACTAGAAGAAGAATGAATTGTCTCTCCTCCTCTTACATGAGTTGTATTTATAGGGAATGAGGAGGTAGGGTAACAAATTTCTCTTTCCTAAAAGAGAGAAACCCACAATTGATTGTGAGATCTTTTGAGTCCAAAAGTGCTAAGGTGGAGGAGAGAGAAGAGAGAAATAAATTTCCTATAATTTTTTTGCTTATTTTCTTTCTTTTTTTTTTCTAATTTATTTCTCTTCTTTTTCTCCCTCCAAGGGATGATTTTCTTCTTGCTTTGTGTGATTTGGACAATATTTTGGTGATGATGTGGAGGAGAGAGAAGATTTGGACAATCTTTGGTTCTCCCTTTTTTTTCTTCTCTTCTTGCTTCCATGATTTTCCTTTCCTTTTTTTATTTTTTTCTTCTTGCTTCCACGATTTTCCTTGCTTCTAATTTGATCTTGCTTCCACGATTTTCCTTCCACGATTTTCCTTTCCTTTTTTTATTTTTTTCTTCTTGCTTCCACGATTTTCCTTGCTTCTAATTTGATGTGGAAATCCCCTCCATGCCCTTAGTGCTTTAAGTGAGTGAAAAGCAGGAAATCTTCAACAAAATTCTCTAAAAAAAACAACCATGAGATTCAAACTTGAGACCTCTTGGTGAGCAAGGGAATTTTGTACACCATAGCTCACCAACTACGCTAGGTAGTTGTTGTTATCAAAAACAAATCTTTAATCACTTAAGGATGTGGTCCATCGATCCTTGTTGGCATTTGGAGTATTCCTTGTACCTCTGGGACAATTGCAAACGGGCTGGTCCTGCATCTCGGTTCAGTTCTGATCCATTATTCTTTTTCTGGCCTAAAAGAATAATCATTTGTACGGGTGACCAAACGAATGTGTACTTTTAATTGAACACGTCCATCTTCTTCAGAATTTCGTCCTCTCATAATCATAAAAAGAAATAGGACCTCTTTACGTGTAAAATTGAAGATATAGCGCCTGATAGTCCTTAATGCCTTGAAAATATAAAACTAACAAAAAGAGAGTAAAACCCAAGGTAGCTCCATTCTAAATATGTAAAATGCATGTTTTACTACCCTAGATTTCACACATAAATGTGTGCTCATCAGAATTCCCCCACACTTAGACTTTGCTAGTCCTCGAGCAAAACAAAAAGAAAAAGAATAAAGACAAAAAACCTAACTCACTTTCGTGGGAATCACGGTTGCACTTAGCATGTGCAACAAGCCTTTAAACCCCTAGGTCACCCCTAGTGGACGAGTTGTGTCTCGTGGGTATTTGCAGTGAATATACACCCAAAATTCAGAATAAATAAATCTCAACCTTGGCTAAAGGTAAGGCTCATACCGATCCAGAGCAAAGATAATTTCTCTTACAAGGGACCCCCACACTTGAACTTTTATTACCCTTTATCAATTCCAGGCACTAGCATATTTCTTAATTTGGAACTCACCTCGTCTCTTCCAAAACATCCTTATCTTAGGGCAAAACCACTTGTGAAGAAATAGGGAACCAATGACTAAGGCGTTGGAGTGTTTTTGACCAAACATGTTACCAAGCAATAATGACATTTGCACATTTTTTTCTCTTTTTTTTTTTAGAATAATAAACTCTATTCTACTCCACTACTTTTGGCTTGAATGACATGGTGGAGCAAACACCAGACACCCAAGTTACTATGTAGCTTCACTTTTTGCATATGTCCACAAAGGCAGTGATGCTAGAGTTACTTCAGAAGTTTCCTCCCAAGGAATTTCGATCAAGATACCACACTTCCTAAGGCGTAATGCCCTGTCTAGTTCCAAAGGAATCAACTCTTATTCTTCTTTATACCACATTTCTCATTTCATTTAAAATTGTGCATTTATCAACTCATGCCAAATTAAAAAGAAGGTCTCAACTCCAAATCAAAAGTACAAGGAACCCACAGACTTACATATGGTCCATCACCAGAAAACAGGAGTCTCTTATTTTTCAAAAGAAAGTCCCATCTTAAGACACATGCTTGTTTCTTTCTTCTCAACAGGGTTTTTATACGTTCAAAATGGGTACCTTAATCAAAACTTTTATTTTCATACATCAAGCAATCGAATGGTTTGATCATTACCCAAAAGCCAAAGTAGGACTTCATCCTTAGCAAACTCAAAAATAAAAAAGAAAAACAAACAAAACAAAGTGAAAAAAAAAGTAAAAACTGGTTTCCCTCCCCCACACTTAAGTCATGCAATATCCTCAATGCATGGAAAGAATTAAAAACAAAGATAATGCAAGGGGGTTATACCTGATTAAAAGTTAGTCATCAGTGTAAAAGGGTTCATGGAGATCCGTGACCTCTTCACTACTAGTAGTAGGAAACTCGAGGAACGGTTTCAAACACTGACCATTAACCTTCGAAATTACCCCTGTTCCTGGATTCAAAATCTCTATAGCCCCATGGGGATATACATTATGGACAATAAATGGGTCATCCCATCGGGATCTAAGCTTACCAGGGAAAAGATGCAATCGAGAGTTGTACAATAAGACTATATCACCAATTGCAAAAGATTTGCGCAGAATGTGCTTATCATGGAAAGCTTTGGTCTTTTCCTTGTAAATCCTAGAACTTTCATAGGCATCATTCCTAAGTTCCTCCAACTCAGATAGTTGGAGCCTACGATGAATTCCCGCATCAGACAAATCAAAGTTAAGCTTCTTGATGACCCAAAAGGCCTTATGCTCCAACTCAACTGGTAAGTGACAAGCTTTTCCATACACCAAACGGTAGGGAGACTGGCCAAGGTCAGTCTTGAATGTAGTACGATGGGCCCACAAGGCATCAATGAGCCTAAGGGACCAATCCTTACGATTGGGATTAACAGTTTTCTCCAAGATTTGTTTGATCTGCCTATTAGACACCTCCACTTGGCCACTAGTTTGGGGGTGATAAGGGGTAGATAACTTATGGGTGATCCCATAATTTTTCATTAGGGCCTCAAAAGGCCGATTACAAAAATGAGTACCCCTATCACTAATTATTGCACGTGGTGCACCAAAGCGGGAACAAATGTTCTCTTTGAGAAACTGGACCACCACTTTGTGGTTATTAGATTTACAAGGTATGGCCTCTATCCATTTAGAAACATAATCAACGGCCAAAAGTATGTACAAATTCCCAAAGGAATTAGGGAATGGTCCCATAAAATCGATGCCCCAAACATCAAATATCTCAACTACCAAAATAGGGTTGAGGGGCATCATGTTCCTCTTATTGATACGGCCAAAAGACTAACAGGCGGGGCAAGCCTTGCAAATATCAAAAGCATCTCTAAAAAGCGTGGGCCAATAAAATCCGCATTTGAGAACCTTTGCGGCAGTCTTCTTAGGTCCAAAGTGTCCACCACATGCATGATCATGACAAAAAGAGAGAATGGAATGTTGCTCATGATCAGGAACACATCGTCGGATAATCTGATCTGGACATATCTTAAACAAATAAGGATCATCCCAGAAAAAGTGCTTAACTTGGGAATGAAACCTATACTTATCTTGAGTGGACCAGTGATCCGGAGTCACACCTGAAACTAAGAAGTTGACAATGTCAGCAAACCATGGTTCACTAGACATTGCAAATAATTATTCATCTGGAAAGTTCTCGTTGACTGGAGAATCAACAGTCAAGGAATTGGGAAGCCGCGATAAATGGTCTGCAACTAGGTTTTCAACTCCTTTCTTTTCCCTAATTTCTAAATCAAACTCTTACAAAAGTAAAACCCACCTAATGAGACAGGCTTTGGCATCCTTCTTCTGAACTAGGTATCTGAGGGCAGAATGATCAGTATACACCACCACATGTGAACCAACTAAGTAAGACCGAAACTTTTCTAATGCAAACACAACAGCTAAAAATTCTTTTTCAGTGGTTGTATAATTGAGTTGTGCATCATTTAAGGTCCTACTAGCATAGTAAATGACAGTGGGCAACTTATTAATCCTTTGACCCAAAACTGCTCCTATGGCAAAATCCGAAGCATCACACATCAGTTCAAAAGGTTCAGTCCAAACAGGTGGTTGAACAATGGGTGCATTGGTCAACTCTTTCTTAAGTTGTTTAAAGGATTCTAGACACTCTTTGAAAAACTCAAAATTCTGATCTTTGACAAGTAATGAGGTGAGAGGTCGGGCTAACTGACTAAAGTTCTTAATAAACCTTCTGTAGAAGCCTGCATGCCCTAGAAAAGACCGAACATCCTTAACAGATTGAGGAGGTGGTAAATTATCAATTAAATCCACTTTGGCTCTATCTACCTTAATTCCCTCCTTGGATATTACACGGCCTAAAACAATACCAGATTTAACCATAAAATGGCATTTCTCCCAATTCAAAACCAAATTCTTAGATATGCACCTTTTCAAAACTAGGGAAAGATGATGAAGACATTCAGAATATGAATTCCCATGAATTGAAAAGTCATCCATAAATACTTCTAAGAATTTTTCGACCATGTCAGAAAAAATGCTCATCATGCATCGTTGGAGCGTAGCAGGGGCATTGCAAAGCCCAAAGGGCATATGCCTGTAAGCAAATGTTCCATATAGGCATGTAAAAGTGATCTTATGTTGGTCCTCTAAAGCAATTGGGATTTGGTTATAATCAGAATATCCATCAAGAAAACAATAGTATTCATGTCCAGCTAACCTCTCTAACATCTGATCAATGAATGGCAATGGGAAGTGGTCCTTCCAGGTTGCCGCATTTAACTTCCTGTAGTCAATGCACACACGCCATCCTGTTTGGACATGGGTAGGGATCAACTCATTATTGGCATTAGGAACTACAGTCACACCAGACTTCTTAGGCACTACGTGAACTGGGCTTACCCATTGACTGTCAGAAATGGGATAAATTATTCCATGATCCAAGCACTTTAGGATCTCTTTCTTAATGGCTTCCATCATCACTGGGTTAGCTCTTCTTTGGGGTTCCGTGGATGGTTTGGAATCCTCCATAAGATGTATATGATGTTGCACAATGGAAAGGCTTATACCTTTGATATCAGCCATGGTCCAACCTAGGGCTTCCTTATTATCTTTTAACACTTTAAGTAACTCCTCTTCCTGGCTAGAAGTCAGATTTGAAGAAATTATTACAGGAAGAGTCTGGTCAGGCCCTAGGAAAGCATATCTCAAATTAGATGGCAACTCCTTAAGATCTAGCGTAGGGGGCTCAACTATGGAAGGTTTGGGAATGGAATTGGAAAGGGGTCCTAAGGGCTCCACAAGTGTGTGAAGACCCAAGACTTCAGAAAAGAAATTTTCACTATCATCATCCAACTCATCCATACACTTTTGGAATTCTGAATCAAAATCAATATCAAAGTTGGTAACTAAATCATCAGAAAAATCCAAAAAATCCTCAAGCATATTGATCTCTTCTTCCATATATGGTTGCTTGCCAATCCTAAACATGTTAAACTCAACAGTTTGGTTACCAAAAGATAATCTTAGAAAACCATTCTGGCAATTGATTAATGCATTACTGGTAGCCAAGAATGGTCTTTCTAGAATTATTGGGATCTCATCCTTGGTTGAGAATGGCTTAGTATCTAACACAATGAAATCAACAGGGAAAATAAATTCCCCCACCTTTAGTAAGACATCCTCAACCATCCCTTTAGGAATCTTAACAGACCTATCTGTCAACTGAAGAGTAGTTCCAGTGGCTTTCAATTCTCCCAATCCTAGTTGCTTGTATACATGGTAAGGTAAAAGATTCACACTTGCGCCAAGGTCAAGTAAGGTATGCTCAATATAGGTGTTGCCTATGACACAAGATATGGTAGGGCTCCCTGGATCCTTATACTTGGCTATTATAGGCTGAGTAATTATGGAACTAATGTTACCTGCCAAGAATGCCTTTTTGGGCACACTAGTGATACATTTGTGAGTACACAAATCTTTCAGTACCTTTGCATAGGCGGGGATCTGGGATATGGCATCCAAAAGAAGGATGTTCACTTCTACCTTTTTGAAGACTTCTAAAATTTTGTCCATGGAAGCAGTCTTCTTTTTGTTTACCAAGCGATTAGGAAATGGGACAGGATGAACATAAGGACTGTTAGGGATTTGCCCTTTTTCAAAGGAATCATTTTTGGTTTCCTCAACCAAATCATCTTTAGTTTTAGAAGAATCTTTAGGTTCATCAGACGAACCTGAAACAAGAGGCACACTTGTGTCCTCAACTGAAGGACAGCTAACAGGAGTAAAAGATGGGGAAGAGTTAGGAACACTCTGTTGGTACTCTCTACCACTCCTAAGAGCATAAATAATATTACATTGATTGGAGAGCCCTTATTGGGTTTGACCTTATACTATATTTAGTGGTGCATTAGTTGGTCCTTGTGAACTAACAGGCTGATGATGCCTAGGGTTAGGCTCTGGTTGACTGGGTAAAGTTCCCTTCTCCCTCTCACGCATAATTGGATAACTTGGGTAAGTTCTCTCGTAAGATTTTGATGGCTTGTTATGAGGAGGGCCATATTTTTTTCCAAGTCACTTATTCTACTTGCCTCTCCAGTGTTGGTAAACCCAGGGGGTTGCTGATAAGATGATAGGAGAGGGGCCCTAGGAAAACTGGCTTGAGGTCCTTCATCTGTAAAGGATGTGAATCCCTCAGGGCACATAGACTCTATCATTTGTTTTGTTGGGTAATCAATACCCTCATAAGTTATTTGACATAAATGCCATAGGTCTAGGCCATGGTGAGGGCATTCTTGGAGTAGATCCTTGAATCTCTCTATAAGTTTGGAAAATGACTCACTAGGCTTTTGCCTAAACTGAAGGATATCACTTCTAAGCTTATTGGTCTTGTGAGTTGGGAAAAACTTCTTAAGGAAGACAATTGTGAACTGTTCCCATGAGGTTATGGAATTTATGGGTAACCCATACAACTACTTCTTAGCTTGGTCTTTCAATGCAAAAGTGATAAACCTAAGCTTAACAGCATCATCAGAAAGCTGTTGGATCTTAATTAGAACACATACCTCTTCAAATTCCCTTAGAAATAGGTATGCATCCTCAGAGGTCAACCCATGGAAGTGGGGCAACAGAGTGATGTATTGAGATTTGAGTTCAAAATTATTGCCCTGGGCTTGTGGTAGAACTATGCAGGAAGGTTGGGCTGTTCTAGCAGGGTAGAACCTATCTTTCAGAGATTTAGGTGAAGGGTTATGCTGTTGGTCTCCCATATTGAAGGGTTTTAAAGAGAGCAAACGTATAGGGTCACTATTTGTTGGATCTCTTCTTTCTAATCGATTCTTAGTATTACGTACCCACTTAACACTCATGCAACAGAAAACTACCCACAACTAAAGTAAGACAAGCACAAAAGAATGGATAGCAAAACTTTTTTTTTTTAATGATTTTTTGATTTTTTTGATTTTTTTGATTTTTTTTTTGGCTTTTTGGGAGCTTACCGGCAGGGATCCGGGGTTGCTCAGGTCAATTCCTGAGGTACTGCTACAGGGCGAAACCTGTCTTTATCATACTGTGAGGCATGACGACCTCCACTGATACAACTATTATTGCAAGTTGTTCTTCTCAGGAATTCAATAAAAAAAAGAAAAAATATAAAACAAAGCAAACAAAGCACTCCGATTTACCAAAAGAAAGTGAAAAATAACATGGAACTGTCTCCCCGGCAACGGCGCCAAAAACTTGTTTGAGATTTAAAATGTAACCGCAAGCGTACGGATCAGTGTAGCTACGGGTCGAACATAGGGAGAGCAGCCACTTTATTTTTTTATTTCTTTTAATAATGCGAAAGTGAACCGATTAATGATTGTGATCTAATTCTAATTACCGTCCTAAACATATATATCTAAAATAACGTCCTAACCATTCGTCATCTAAGAATTTAAAGACGCAAGCCACGCAATTAAAATTAAATAAATAAATAACTGAAAA
>NC_056558.1:36191199-36215567 GCF_013358625.1 Macadamia integrifolia | reverse complement strand
GTGTGAAATTTTAGGGATATAAGTGTACATTTTGCCCCACTTTGGATAGTACTCCTTTTATTTTTCTTGTTTTTTTCAATCAAGAAAGACACCTAACCTAAACATCCGAAAATAGCATTAAATCAAGATCCAGAACAATTTCAAACTAAGACATAAGAAATCAATTAAACAAGGGCTCAATTTTCTACATGGGCAGCTCAAACATGGTATAAGTGGGAAGCACACAATCGTCCGATTTCCCTGGTTTTAATCTTGTTCGCCATATGAATTGCAGGTGTGAGTTCATAGAATTGCATGTCATATTTCCTTCCTTTTTTTTTTTTTTGGGCGGGGGGTGGTGTGGGGTTGTGTGAGGGGTTTAAAGATGTTATATTTCCTTCACAAAGGGCATTATCAATTTTAACAGTTCCCATTAATAAAGATTCGGAAGTAGTGGCTTTACTCAATGTCAATGGCCTTTTATTGTGGACCATAGTTTTATTCTGTCATAACCCATGCATCCAGGCCCACAAACATGGTAAGCTTACAAGGACTGATGGACCTCCCTGTTCCGCACCCAAAGATGGAAAGCAGGAGAATCAATTATCTGCGAATCCCAACAAAAATTAACTCTATCAAAATCAATCAATCCCTCTCTCTCTCTCATTTCTTTTTTTATTTATATAAAAAAAATAAAAAATTTGGTTTACCGTAATGTTATAACCATTTCCTGGAGAATTGACAATTACACTGTAACCCATGCAGTTGATGGTGTTCCAACTCTGTTTGAGAGAATCTGTTATTATGTGACGTGGTTTGTTTATATTATTAATTGGTGCCGCAGACTAGGGTACACCGAGTTCTCGAAAAAAAGATTATAACAAGTTATTTTAGCAGATGAATAGGCGTACACTTTGTACGCAGACTCAGTGGAGGAATGTGCGATAGTCTTCTACTTTCAGAAGGACCAAGATATCAAATTAGGTTCAAGAAAGGTAGCATAGCCACTGGTTGATTTACTATCGTTAGATTTCCTTACCCAAATAGCATTAGTGAAAGCTTGAAGTTGAAGAATGGAGGAGTGGGAGAGGAGACCATGAGTGCAAGGGGATTTGACACACCAGAGGATATGTTTGACCAAGGACCAATGCTCCTCTATTGGAGCATGCATGAACAGAGAATCCCGGTTCACTACAACTGCAATCTCTAGTATGTTAGAGTGATGTATTGGAGAGCACTCACAATAGGCCTGTCCTTGGTAGCATCTAGGAAGGGTGCACCCCCTTGATGCGATGGAAAAGAAGTGCTAGAAATCGGAGTGTGAATGGGTTTGCACTCAGACATCTCAACACGATGGAGGAGATCTGTGATATAGTGTTGTTGAGATAAAAGAAACACACTAGATTGAGAAAGGGAATCAATACCCAGAAAGAAACTCAATGGCCCCAAGTCTTTGATGGAGGAGAGTGTCACACCCCGTTCACACAGAATAGGACTAGTGACCGAGTTAACTCCTATTAACCAAAAACTTGTCAGGATCATCTAATACAATAACCACAGCACAGCATACACACATACACTAAACAAAGTAAATTCTGTATTTTAGCAGAAGTCTTACATATACATACATCTAAACACCCCAATACTCTTGATACCCAAATTGTATTACATAATACATTTACATATGAACCCGTAGGCATGATATATACATAAGAAATATAATTTAAACATCCAAAGCACAAAAGGGGAAACATCGTAAAATAATAAAAAAGAATCCTGGGTTGGTATTCAATGTTGCTGTCTCACAACACAGCTCTGGCACGGACACTCGGCCCCATACCCAAGATTGTCGGGGACCCACCAGTCATAAGCTAAAAACTCCACATTGGGTTCTGATGAGCACATTTATGTGTGAAATCTAGGGTAGTAAAACATGTATTTTACATATCTAGAATGGAGCTACCTTAGGTTTTTACTCTCTTTTTACAGGTTTTGTATTTTAACGGCTTTAAGTATTATCGGGCGTCATATCTCTCCCACAACAACTACCTAGTGTAATTGGTGAGCTATGGTGTCCAAAACTCCTTGCTCACCAGGAGGTCTCAAGTTCGAATCTTATGGTTGTCTTTTTTTTTTGAGAATTTTGTTGAAGATTTCCTACTTTTCACTCACTTAAAACAGTAAGGGCATGGAGGAAATTTTAACATCAAATTAGAAGCAAGAAAAATCATGAGAGGGGTTTCTTACACAAGAAGAGAAAAAAAAAAGAGAAATAAATCTTGTCCAAATCTTCTCTCTCCTCCACATCATCACCAAAAGATTGTCAAAATCACACAAAGCAAGAAGGAAAATCTTTCCAAGGGAAAGAAAAAAGGTTGTGCGTAAGATTTGAAGAGAGGGAGAAAAAGAAGAGAAAAATAAATAAGAAAAAGAAAAGAAAATAAGCAAAAAAATTATAAAAAATTTCTCATTGTTTATTTCTCTTCTCTCTCCTCCACCTTAGCACTTTTGGTCTCAAAAGATCTCACTACCAATTGTGAATTTTTTCCTTTTAGGAAAGAGAAATTTGTTATCCTACCTCTCCATTCCTTATAAATACAACTCATGTAAAAGGAGGGGAGAGACTTCATTCTTCTTCTAGGGATTTTTTTAGTTGCTCTCTTTCTCCTTTTCTCACTCTTTTTAGTTTTAGTTCTTCTTTATTTTCTCTTTAATCACTTTTGTAATAGCTTTTTATTTCAATTAATGCAAGCACTCTTTTATTTATATTCAGCCTTTTATGTTTATGATTTATGCAATTGAGTTGTAATTTTTAAAGTTATAGTTCTAGGCTTAGATCTAGGTGACAAGATCACGAGCCGTGGAACATCTTTTTTTTTTCAACAGTTGTTTTCTCTAGTACTAGAAATTTCAGATTTGGTTTATTCCAGATCTGGTTTTTAGTATTGGTAGTATCTCAAATCACCCAAGCTTTCAAGTTCAAGCATTGATTCAAGTAAGTAGGCTCCTTCAGTAGTCTTCTCTCCCCCCCTTCATTCCCTATTCTGACTATCATTTCTTTCTTAATTTAGGATTTTAATTTCAGTCGTTACATTATTGCTATCCCTTTCCCCAAGGTTCATGGCTAGTGTATGTGTTGACTTTGGCCCTCATAACCATAGAACCATCAATTTATTGTTTTTATTTTAATTGTCTCTCTTTCCCTAAAGCCAAGTAGAGTAACCCTTGTAAGAGTGACTCTCTGGTCAAATAGGGAAGCTCATATTATGATGCATCCCTCGGGCCAAGTAGAGAAACCTATTTGTGAGTCTCTCTCTAGCTTTCTCCCCTTTCTTTTACTTTATTTTTATTTCAGCATTTTTTTCCTTTATTTATTTATTTATTTTTTTTTAAATTACGTGGGTTATTTATTTTCAGTTATTTATTTATTTAATTTTAATTGCGTGGCTTGCGTCTTTAAATTTTTAGATGACGAATGGTTAGGATGTTATTTTAGATACATATGTTTAGGACGGTAATTAGAATTAGATCACAACCATTAATCGGTTCACTTTCGTATTATTAAAAGAAATAAAAAAATAAAGTGGTTACTCTCCCTGTGTTTGACCCGTAGCTACAGTGATTCGTATGCTTACGGTTACGTTTTAAATCCCAATAAGTTTTTGGCACCGTTGCCGAGGAGACAGTTCCATCTTATTTTTCACTTTCTTTTGGTAAATCGGAGTGCTTTGTTTGCTTTGTTTTGTTTTTCATTTTCTTTTATTGAATTCCTGAGAATAACAACTTGCAATAATAGTTGTATCGATGGAGGTCGCCATATCTCACAGTATGATAAAGACAGGTTTCGCCCTGTAGCAGTACCTCAGGAATTGACCTGAGCAACCCCGGATCCCTGCCGGTAAGCTCCCAAAAAGCCAAAAAAATCAAAAAAATAAAAAAAATCATAAAAAATAGAGTTTTGCTATCCATTCTTTTGTGCTTGCCTTACTCTAGTTGTAGGTAGTTTTCTGTTGCATGAGTGTTAGGTGGGTACATAATACTAAGAATCGGTTAGAAAGAAGAGATCCAACAAGTAGTGATCCTATACGTTTGCTCTCTTTAAAACACTTCAATATAAGAGACCAACAGCAAAACCCTTCACCTAAATCTCTGAAAGATAGGTTCTACCCTGCTAGAACATCCCAACCTTCCTGCATAGTTCTAACACAAGCCCAGAGCAATAATTTTGAACTCAAATCTCAATACATCACTATGTTGCCCTACTTTCATGGGTTGACCTCTAAGGATGCATACCTATTTTTAAGAGAATTTGAAGAGGTGTGTGTTCTAATTAAGATCCAATTATTTTCTGATGATGCTGTTAAGCTTAGGTTTACCACTTTTGCATTAAAAGACTAAGCTAAGAAGTGGTTGTATGGGTTACCCACAAATTCTATAACCTCATGGGAACAGTTCACAGTTGTCTTCCTTAAGAAGTTTTTCCCAATTCACAAGACCAATAAGCTTAGAAGTGATATCCTTCTGTTTAGGCAAAAGCCTAGTGAGTCATTTTCCAAACTTATAGAGAGATTCAAGGATCTACTCCAAGAATGCCCTCACCATGGCCTAGACCTTTGGCATTTATGTCAAATAATTTATGGGGGTATCGATTACCCAACTAAACAAATGATAGAGTCTATGTGCCCTGAGGGATTTACATCCTTTACAGATGAAGGAAAGGCATGGAAATTCTTACTTGACTTAGCTGACAAAACCCGTGAGTGGGAATCAACCCAAGAGAGTGAAAGAACTATAAGAAGAAAATGATATTTTGTAGATGGGATAGTAGCCAAGGAAACCCATTTGGATAGCATAATCAAGAGAATTGAGGCTATTGTTCCTAGAGAGCCATCATCAGTCAATTTAGTTAAGATTTGTGCTTGGTGCCAGTCCCCTGGACATCTCCTAGAAGAATGCCTCAACACCTCTGGGGGCACTTCTAATGATAGTGTTAATGCATTATACCAGAATAATCCATATAGTAATACCTACAATCCAGGATGGAGAAATCACCCAAATTTCTCTTGGAATCAAGACAACCAAGCAGGGCCTTCCAATTTCCATAATCAAGGTCAACCTGGACTCCAAAGGCCTCCATTTGCATAACAATCTTTTTTCCAAAATACTTTTCTTAGGTCAAATGTAGGACCTCAGGCCAGTTTTCCTAGGGCCCCTCTCCTATCATCTTATCAGCAACCCCCTGGGTTTACCAACACTGGAGAGGCAAGTAGAATAAGTGTCTTAGAAAAAAATATGGCCCTCCTCATGACAAGCCAGCAAAATCTTATGAGAGAACTCACTCAAGTTGTCTCAATTATGTGTGAGAGGGAAAAATGAACTTTACCCAGTCAACCATAGCTTAACCTTAGGCATCATCAGCCTGTTAGTTCACAAACATCAACTAATGCACCACTGAATATAGTACAAGGTCAGACCCAACAAGGGCCCTCTAACCAATGTAATATTGTTTATGTCCTTAGGAGTGATAGAGAGTACCAACAGAGCATTCCTAAATCTTCCTCATCTATTACTCATGTTAACTCTCCTTCAGTTGAGGACACAAGTGTGCCTCTTGTTTCAGGTTCGTCTAATGAACCTAAAGATTTTTCTGAACCTAAAGATTTTTCTGAAACTAAAGATGATTTGGATGAGGAAACCAAAAATAATTCTTCTGAACAAGGGCAAATCCCTAACAGTCCTTATGGTCATCCTGTCCCATTTCCTAATCGCTTAGTAAACAAAAGGAAGACTGCTTCCATGGACAAAATTTTAGAAGTCTTCAAAAAGGTAGAAGTGAACATCCCCTTTTGGATACCATATCCCAGATCCCCGCCTATGCAAATGTACTGAAAGATTTGTGTACTCACAAACGTATCAATAGTGTACCCAAAAAGGCGTTCTTGGCAGGTAACATTAGTTCCATAATTACTCAGCCTATAGCAGCCATGTATAAGGATCCAGGGAGCCCTACCATATCTTGTGTCATAGGTAGCACCTACATTGAGCATGCCTTACTTGACCTTGGCGCAAGTGTGAATCTTTTACTTTACCATGTGTATAAACAACTTGGATTGGGAGAATTGAAAGTCACTGGAACTACTCTTCAGTTGGCAGATATGTCTGTTAAAATTCCTAAAGGGATGGTTGAGGATGTTTTACTAAAGGTGGGGAAATTTATTTTCCCTGTTGATTTCATTGTGTTAGATACTAAGCCCTTCTCAACCAAGGATGAGATCCCAATAATTTTAGGAAGACCATTCTTGGCTACCAGTAATGCATTAATCAATTGTTGGAATGGTTTCCTAAGATTATCTTTTGGTAACCAAACTATTGAGTTTAACATGTTTAGGATAGGCAAGCAACCATATATGGAAGTAGAGATTAATATGATTGAAGATTTTTGGATTTTTCTGATGATTTAATTACCAACTTTGATATTAATTTTGATTCAGAATTTCAAGAGTGTATGGATGAGTTGGATGATGATAGTGAAAATTTCTTTTCTAAAGTCTTGAGTCTTCACACACCTATGGAGCCCTTAGGACCCCTTTCCAATTCCATTCCCAAACCTTCCATAGTTGAGCCCCCTAAGCTAGATCTTAAGGAGTTGCCATCTAATTTGAGGTATGCTTTCTTAGGGCCTGACCAGACTCTTCCTGTAATTATTTCTTCAAATTTGACTTCTAGTCAGGTAGAGGAGTTACTTAAAGTGTTAAAAGATAATAAGGAAGCCCTAGGTTGGACCATAGCTGATATCAAGGGTATAAGCCCTTCTATTATGCAACATCATATACTTATGGAGGATTCCAAACCATCCACGGAACCCTAAAGAAGAGCTAATCCAATGATGATGGAAACTATTAAGAAAGAGATCCTAAAGTACTTGGATTATGGAATAATTTATCCTATTTCTGACAGCCAATGGGTAAGTCCAGTTCACGTAGTGCCTAAGAAATCTAGTGTGACTGTAGTTTCCAATGCCAATAATGAACTAATTCTAATCCGTGTCCAATCTGGGTGGAGAGTGTGCATAGACTATAGTAAACTTAATGTGGTAACCTAGAACCCATTGCCATTTATTAACCAGATGTTAGAGAGGTTAGCTAGACATGAATACTATTGCTTTCTTGATGGATATTCCGGCTATAACCAGATCTCAATTGCTTTAGAGGACCAACATAAGACCACTTTTATATGCCCATATGGAACATTTGCGTACAGTCGTATGCCCTTTGGCCTTTGCAATGCCCCTGCTACGTTCCAAGGATGCATGATGAGCATATTTTTTTACATGGTCAAAAAATTCTTAGAAGTATTTATGGATGACTTTTCAATTCATGGGAATTCCTATTCTGAATGTCTTCATCATCTTTCTCAAGTTTTGAAAAGGTGCATATCTAAGAATTTGATTTTGAATTGGGAGAAATGTCATTTAATGGTTAAAACTAGTATTGTTTTAGGTCATATAATATCCAAGGAGGAAATTAAGGTAGATAGAGCCAAAGTGGATTTAATTGATAATTTACCACCTCCTCAATCTGTTAAGGACGTCCGATCTTTTCTAGGGTATGCGGGTTTCTACAGAAGGTTTATTAAGAACTTTAGTCAGTTAGCCCGACCTCTCACTTCATTACTTGTCAAAGATCAAACTTTTGAGTTTTCTAAAGAGTGCCTAGAATCCTTCAAACAACTTAAGAAGGAGTTGACCAATGCACCCATTGTTCAATCACCTATTTGGACTGAACCTTTTGAACTGATATGTGATGATTTGGATTTTACCATAGGAGCGGTTTTGGGTCAAAGGATTAATAAGTTGCCCACTGTCATTTATTATGCTAGTAAAACCTTAAATGATGCACAACTTAATTATACAACCATTGAAAAAGAATTTTTAGCGGTTGTGTTTGCATTAGAAAAATTTCGGTCTTACTTAGTTTGTTCACATGTGGTGGTGTATACTGATCATTCTGCTCTCAGATACTTAGTTCAGAAGAAGGATGCCAAAGCCCATCTCATTATGTGGGTTTTACTTTTACAAGAGTTTGATTTAGAAATTAGGGATAAAAAAGGAGTTGAAAACCTAGTTGCAGACCATTTATCCTGGCTTCCCAATTCCTTGACTGTCGATTCTCCAATCAACAAGAACTTTCCAGATGAACAGTTATTTGCAGTGTCTAATGAACCATGATTTGTAGACATTGTCAACTTCTTAGTTTCAAGTGTGACTCTGGATCACTAGTCCACCCAAGATAAGTATAGGTTTCATTCTCAAGTTAAACACTTTTTCTAGAATGATCCTTATTTGTTTAAGATATGTCCGGATCAGATTATCCGACGATGTGTTTCTGATCATAAGCAACATTCTATTCTCTCTTTTTATCATGATCATGCATGTGGTGGACATTTTGGACCTAAGAAGACTGCCGCAAAGGTTCTCCAATGCGGATTTTATTGGCCTACTCTTTTTAGAGATGCTTTTGATTTTTGCAAGGCTTGTCCTACCTGCCAGTCTTTAGCCCGTATCAATAAGAGGAACATGATGTTTCTCAACCCTATTTTGATAGTTGAGATCTTTGATGTATGAGACATTGATTTTATGGGACCATTCCCTGATTCCTTTTGGAGTTTATACATACTTTTGGCCGTTGATTATGTTTCTAAATGGATAGAGGTCATATCTTGTAAAACTAATGACCACAAAGTAGTGGTCCAGTTTCTAAAAGAGAATATTTTTTTTCGCTTTGGTGCACCACGTGCAATAATTAGTGATAGGGGTACTCATTTTTGTAATTGGCCTTTTGAGACCCTAATGAAAAAGTATGGGATCACCCATAAGTTATCTACTCCTTATCACTCCAAACTAGTGGCCAAGTGGAGGTGTCTAATAGGTAGATCAAACAAATCTTAGAGAAAACTGTTAATCCCAACCGTAAGGATTGGTCCCTTAGGCTCATTGATGCTTTATGGGCCCATCGGACTGCATTCAAGATCGATCTTGGTCAGTCTCCCTATCATTTAGTATATGAAAAAGCTTGTCACTTACTAGTTGAGTTGGAGCATAAGGTCTTTTGGGTCATTAAGAAGCTCAACTTTGATTTGTCTGATACGAGAATTCATTGTAGGCTCCAACTATCTGAGTTGGAGGAACTTAGGAATGAAGCCTATGAAAGTTCTAGGATTTACAAGGAAAAGACCAAAGCTTTCCATGATAAGCACATTCTGCATAAATTTTTTGCAATTGGTGATAAGGTCTTATTGTACAACTCTCGATTGCATCTTTTTCCTGATAAGCTTAGATCCCGATGGGATGGCCCATTTATTATCCATAACGTATATCCCTATGGGGCTGTGGAGATTTTGAATCTAAGAACATGGGTAATTTCAAAGGTTAATGATCAGTATTTGAAACTGTTCCTTGAGTTTCCTAATACTGGTACTGAAGAGGTCATGGATCTCCATGGGCCTCTTTACACTGATGATTAACTTTTAATCAGGTATGACCCCCTTGCATTGTTTTCATTTATAATTCTTTCCATGCATTGAGGACATTGCATGACTTAAGTATGGGGGAGGGAAACCAGTTTCTGTTTTTTCCACTTTGTTTTATTTGTTTTTCTTTTTGCTTTTTTTGAGCTTGCTAAAGGATGAAGTCTTACTTTGGCTTTTGGCTAATGATCATACCATTTGGTTGCTTGATGTATGAAAATAAAAGTTTTGACTAAGGTACCCATTTTGAACGTATAAAAACCCTGTTGAGAAGAAAGAAACAAGCCTGTGTCTTGAGATGGGACATTCTTTTGAAAAATAAGAGACCCCTGTTTTATGGTGTTGGACCATATGTAAGTCTATGGGTTCCTTGTACTTTTGATTTGGAGTTGAAACATTCTTTTTAATTTGACATGGGTTGACAAATGCACAATTTTAAATAAAATGTGAAATGTGATATAAAGAAGAATAAGAGTTGATTCCCTTGGAACTAGACAGGGTATTACGCCTCAGGAAACGTGATGTCTTGATCGAAATTTCTTGGGAGGAAACTTCTGAAGGAACTCTAGCATCACTGTCTTTGTGGGCATATGCAAAAAGTGAAGCTACATAGTAACTTGGGTGTTTGGTGTTTGCTCCACCTTGGGTGTCTGGTGTTTGCTCCATCATGTCATTCAGGCCAAAAGTAACGGAGTAGAATAGAATTTAAGCGAAAAAAAAGAGAAAAAATGTGTAAATGTCATTAATGCTTAGTAATATGTTTTTGTCAAAAACACTCCAACGCCTTAGTCATTGGTTCCCTATTTCTTCACAAGTGGTTTTACCTTAAGATAATGATGTTTTGGAAGAGACAAGGTGAGTTCCAAATTAAGAAATATGATAGTGCGTGGAATTGATCAAGGGTAATAAAAGTTCAAGTGTGGGGGTCCCTTGTAAGAAAAATTATCTTTGCTCTGGATCGGTATAAGCCTTACCTTTAGCCAATGATGGAATTTATTTATTCTGAATTTTGGGTGTATATTCACTACAAACACCCACGAGATATAACTCGTCCACTAGGGTAACTTAGGGGTTTAAAGGCTTGTTGCACGTGTTAAATGCAACTGTGATTCCTACGAAAGTGAGTTAGGCTTTTTCTTTCATTTCTTTATTTATTTATCTTGCTCGTGAACGAGCAAAAGTCAAGTATGGGGGGATTTGATGAGCACAAAAATGTGTAAAATATTAAGGATATAAGTGTACATTTTGCCCCACTTTGGATAGTACTACTTTTACTTTTCTTTTTTCCTTTTTAGTTTTAAAGTCTACAAGAAAAAGTGTTTAAAGTGAATCAAGAACCAGTCCAAAGGTGAGACCCACTCATTGGTACTACATCCTCTCTCCTACAAAATTCTGAAGATTATTTTCTCACCTTGCCACCTCACAAGATCTTGAAGATGCTATGCAGAGATTTCTTTCTAATTTAATCAAGATTGCAAGATCTTGGTGCATATTGTAAGGAAAGAATAGAATTTGGTAATTATGGAAAAAGATTCTCTTTTTCCTCACACAATATCTCAGAGAATGAGGATTTTTACCAATATTTAATTTTATTTTATTTTCTTTCTTTCTTAAAGAAGACTTGTAGAAGGAAGGAGGCAAGAAAAAAACCCTATAAAAGCCCCTTCCTCCCCCCTCCTATTTTATTATTCCCCTTAGTTTTTTTTTTTCTAGTTTATGCTTAGTTTTTTTCTCTCTCTCCCTCTCTCACTCTTTAGTTTTAGTATTTCTCTATTTTTTCTTTAATCACTTTTGTAATAGTTTTTTATGTCAATTAATGCAAGCACTCTTTTATTCTTATTCAGTCTTTTATGTTTATGATTTCTGCAATTGAGTTGTAATTTTTAAAGTTATAGTTCTAGGCTTAGATCTAGGTGACAAGATCATGAGCCGTGGAACATCTTTTTTTTTTCAAGTTCAATTTTTTTTTTAAAGGTTTGTTTTCTTTAGTACTAGAAATTTCAGATTTGGTTTATTCCAGATCTGATTTTTAATACTGGTAGTATCTCAAATCACCTAAGTTTTCAAGTTCAAGCATTGATTCAAGTAAGTAGACTCCTTTAGTAGTCTTCTCTCCCCCCTCTCATTTCCTCTTCTGACTACCCTTTCTTTCTTAATTTAGGATTTTAATTTCAATCGTTATATTATTGCTATCCCTTTCCCTAAAACCAAGTAGAGTAACCCTTGTAAGAGTGATTCTCTGGTCAAGTAGGGAAGCTCATATTATGATGTATCCCTCGGGCTAAGTAGAGAAACCTACTTGTGAATCTCTCTCTAGCTTTCTCCCCTTACTTTTACTTTATTTTTATTTCAACATTTTTTTCCTTTATTTATTTATTTATTTATTTTAAATTACGTGGGTTATTTATTTTCAGTTATTTATTTATTTAATTTTAATTGCATGGCTTGCGTCTTTAAATTCTTAGATGACGAATGGTTAGGACGTTATTTTAGATACATATGTTTAGGACGGTAATTAGAATTAGATCACAACCATTAATCGGTTCACTTTCACATTATTAAAAGAAATAAAAAATAAAGTGGCTGCTCTCCCTGTGTTCAACCCGTAGCTACACTGATCCGTACACTTATAGTTACATTTTAAATCCCAACAGTGTGACTTATAGATTCCTCTCACACTGGTGCCATCAGAACTCTCTCCCCTTTGATTCATAGTTTTTTGAATCCATATCAGATCAATAGTATTTGATACCAATACCTAACCAAGATGGAACGGATCTAGAATTTTTTATTATGAAAAATGTAGTTTTGACCCAGAATCGATACCGATATAGCATGATGTGATCAATATATATTAGTATTGTTATTGCAAGGTTTAATGTATCGGTATTGGATATCATATTGAAAGGTGGCTTAAGAGACGTATCTTATTGTATCGTATCGGAGAACTGCCTCTGTGACGGCTTAGGTGCCATGCAATTCATATCTGCTTGGGCAACCATAGCCCAGACCAATCGGGTCATAACAAGCCCAGTACCATGTTGGGATTGGGAATTTTTCCAGCCCAGGGACCCACCCAAGGTTAAGTTCCCTCATATTGAGTTCATGAGCATCGAGGACGGTTCGACCCTCACTTGGACCCTTTAGAAGGCCAAGCTGGTCCAGAAGTGTTACAGGGTGAGCCGGCGGAGTTTCAAAACGTTCTCAAACGGTCAGCCCAGCCCAATGATGGCGGCATGTGTATGACCTTTGTGCCATGGCAGTACATGTGTGGAGATCATGGGTGAAGGCACTCGACTATGTTTGGTAACCAAGAAAAGAAAAGAAAATAGTACAAAAGACATAATAAGACAAAAATTGAATGATTACACAATGGTTTCTTATGTGTCTATCTCTCTCTTAAAATTCAAAATTTTTTGAATTTTTTTCTTTTCTTCTCTTTGGATTTAACACAGACCCCAGAGGTCTACATGCTTTTGCCGGAGTGTGGTCAGAATTGTAACGTTGACATGGTGGTGTGCATTTGCCTGCCTGAGTCTGTTTCTGCTAGATTTAGAGAGATCTTATATCAAATTGACTGAAAAGCACCTGGCCATAGACAAGGGAAACCCTCTAATTGGATTTTGGAGGGGTATTTCTGACCATGAATAATAATATGTGAGAATTAATGATAAGTTTAAAGTCCAATCATATGGTTACATCACTAGTCGAGAGGATTCTTTTTATCTCCAAGAGTGCAATTTTCCACTCAAATGGATTTTCTTAATATTTTCTCTTTTCTATTTTTCATATGTACGTTTCGTTAATTTGAAGACAACTATTGGCAGAGCATGTAGATTTCTTCCCACGTTGGCCAAATTGGAATCTTTACAGAATGGAAAAAGTTTTTCATGCACCGTGGTTGAAGGAAAAGTAAACTTTTTAGAGTTATAAATGCCCTTCATCCTTGTGGTATGAAGTTGATAATACCCCTTAACTGTTCCTTTATAACTTTTGCACACCATCCGAACCCTCGATCAAGAATTTCTCTCTTATACATAGCCCCTTGACCATAGGTGAGGAAAAACTGCCTCCTTAATAAATAGTTGACCGTGTTTTGATTTTCTTTTGAGCCGTCTCAATTGGGTTTTATAGATGTGGGATTAGAAATGACACCCCAACCCTTTTCACTTTCTTGTAGGGGGACATAGATGCGGGCTTGGAAATGACATCCTAAACCCCTTTCATGCTCTTGTAGCGGGACTGACTAGAGAGAGAGAGAGAGAGAGAGAGAGAGATCTAATGATTTTGAATTGGAAAATTCCCCCATCAGGGATTATCAAATTCTATATTGATGGATCATCCCTTGGATGCCCAGGTCATGCGGCTATTGATGGACTTTGTAGAGATGACTAAGGGAGATTTCTTTGTGGATTTTCTATCTATATTGGCCATAACTACGCGTACATAGCTGAAGCTCTTGCTGTGCGTAAAGCTTTGTCTCTAGCCAAAGATAAAGGATTCTCTAATGTGCAGATTGAAAGTGATAATTTGATGATAGTGAATATCTTAAAGGGTGTTTCTTCATCATGTCCCTGGAAAATTTCTCATTTAAATCTCTTTCTTTCATTCATTTTTATTAAGGATGTGAATTTGAAACCTAAATCGTTTACCAAAATCAAATCTAGTCGTTTACACCGAAACCGGAAAACCATTTGGTGAATGGTTCGGTTCTAGTTTCAAGTTTAAGACCGATTAGTTAAATGGGTCAGGTCGGTTTTAACCGTTTAACCCGTTGGTTTCGAACCAAATTGATACCAAGAAAATCGAACCATTTAAACCATCAAAACCAATCCGATTAACCCTATATATATATATATTTTTTTTTTTTTGCTAACAACGGGTATCCAAGACTTCGGCCTGACAAGTCCCGCGGGCCCATACTGACCCCACAACCTCATGGACCGGGTCATACCGGGGTTGAATGAGAACCATTCAACTTTCACTAAAAACAGTGAAGAGCACTAAACACCCTGTGTGAGTGGCCCAATGTGTGCCTATAATGATTAAATATTTGGTTGTTTTAACAAGACATAATGGTTTAATTTATAGAAGAATTAAGGACCATAGAGGCTGCCTAAGAGTTTATTCAATAATTTACTCCTATTATGTAGTTATGTAGTTAAATCCACCCACCAGTGGGTGGCCTAGATTGTTAGGGCGAACTAGGGATTGTGTGGTTTAGGTGCACGGTCTTAGGTTCGATTCTCCATCTGTTAACAAAAAAAAAAAAAAAATTTTTTTTAAATCCTTTGTTTATCAACAAAAGCAAAATTTAGTAAGCATGCGAATAAATGGGGAATCGAACCTCAACCATGTGCCTAAACGGTGAAAAAATGAAAGACGGGGAGAGAGTTCGAGATAGTGAGAGAATATATAAACGGTGGCTGGCCAGTGTGGAGAAAGCCTGTTCAGGTCTTGTTCGTCATGACCACCCTGTCAAACACTTCAGGCTTAAGATTTTGGTTAGCCCAACATTTTAAAAGGGACATATGCTAATGTGAGCTTGATGGTGAGATAACAGATTCCTTCAACATCTAATCCGTCAGATTGGTTGGGACTAAGGGTGTCAATTAGTTCGGTTTTGGTTCGATTAAGAGGGATGATGAGGTAAACCGAATCGAGAACTGATGCAGTTCCATATTTGGATACTCAAGCCGATTTAATTTGGCTCAGCTTGGTTTCGGTTCCAATTCAATTCTATAATACGGTTTTAATTCGATTTTATAACTCGGTTTTAATTTGGTTATATAAATGGTTCCACTCTTGGACTATGATTATAATGGACCAAAGACCATAATGGGCTCAAGTTATGGACATTATGGTCATTGTCAACTCCAAAATTATATTGGCATGTGAATATATGCAACAAATTGCAAAAAATACTTAACAAAAAAAAAAACCAAAAATGAATACTCATATACTCAAACCAATATCAATTTGGTTTGGTTCGGTTTGAATAGATAGTTCTTATACCGTAAACCATAATTGAATTGAACCGACATGAATACTCATATACTCAAACTGAATTTGAATCAAATTAATTCAATTATGTTTGATTCGATTAATTCAGCTCGATTTCAGATTCAATATTCAATTTCAGTTACAAATTGATACCCTTAGGTTGGGTTGGGGTTTTAAAAAATCCAACCCAACACGACCCATTAACACGTGATGATGACCGCACAGTAGATAGATCTACCGTCAATAGGAAACGTGGAAGATCTTTAATCAAGAGATTGCTTCCTAGAAGAAGAGGGAGTGACATGGCATATGGAGAGAGAGAGAGAGAGAGAGAGAGATGAGTTGGCTTCTCAAACTCAGAAAAGGACAACTTACGTAGGGTAAGGAGAGAAAGATGTTAGAGATAGGGGAGGAAGCCAAAATCCTACAACGATCCAACTTCCTAAAACTTACTAAATCTGTAAAAACCCTAATCCCGACAAAGATAGGAATGAAATTGCTTTGTACCCAGACCTCTCTTTCTATATAAGCATGCATGATCGAACACTTATTAATCTCACGAACCTTCAATCTCTCCACTTACATTAATAAGATCTGAGATCTGTAACAGTTATAACTAACAAGATTAAGAACTCCATTTCTCTCCTCAAAACTTCATTCACTCACAATGGACAACACTACCGACAAGTCTAACCCTGGTTATCAACTTTTGCAACTTCTTCGTTGTTACGATCAAGCCCGACTACAGAGACAGCGACAGCAGCAGCAACAACAACAAAAAGAACAAGAACAAGCACAACCAGTCTTAGAGAATAGCACTAATGATCAATTTGGTGTTGAAAACTCAAGCAGCACTGAGAGGGAGACTGCAGATCAGAATTCTCAGCAGCTTTTCTCCTTTTTTGTTAATGAGGTGAGAACCTACTGCTTTATTATTTCCTTCTTGTTTGTAATTAATTCGTTTTCCAATCTCATCTTCTTCATCATTCTCGTAATTCTCCCTGGTGGATTGCGATGAAGAGGTAGCCATTATAGGTTCTCAATTTTTGGAACTTCTCTGAGGAATCAAGCTTCAAACACTTTCAATTCTCATATTGAAATATTTTCTCAGTTTGGTTCGATTTTCTTAACTAAAATCATTGAACAAATCAAATTATCTATTTTCAAACCAAATAAGGAACCCAATAAATTAAATTCTTTTTGAAAGAAAGAACACTTCCTCTTGGCGTGTACTTACACCAAGATATAGCGGGAGCAAAAAGATAAGGCTACCCCAAGCTGAAACTTTTTTTTTTTTTTTCTATTTCAATCAATGTAGATGATAGAATCTATTCTTTTTCAATGTTTAATAAAAATAGTGGATTATAAGGGTTTTTTTTTTTGGGGGGGGGGTTTTTTTAAAAATTAGCCCAAACACCTAAAATATGATCAAAGCTGAATAGGAAACCGAATTTCAAACGAATAAAGAACCTAGTACAAAACCGAATAAAAATCGTAACCGTATGAAACCAAGTCAATTTGGTTTCTATTTACCAATAAAAAAACTATTTGGTTTCGATTTTGATATTTTATGTTCGATTCAGTTTTGGTTTATATATTTTATATCTTGAACCAAACCATATAACTGAAACCAAACCAATTGATGCCCTTACTTTTAGTGTTTGTATTCAGCTGATTTCCTGGTTTTGATGTACTGGACCCGGATTGATACTCTCACCTCACATATCCCTAATCCTAATCCTATGCATGAGAACCAGATATCATATGACTTTTGAATAACCAGACTAAGATTTATATATAAGATCATAGTTTTTTTTTATTATTTTATTTTATATTTTGAATTCTTTCTTCTTAAGATGGATATTGCAAAACTTCTTTGACCACATTTATCGTTTAGTATGATTTTTTCTTCTATTGATCCTTATTCCTTACGACTATGTTTGATTGTAAGAGAAACTTAAAAGGAATGGAACTGAAGTTTTCAAACTTAAAAATGAAATTTTATTAATTGTTAACCCATAAACTACTTTAATTTTTTATCATATTTAGTAATGATATATTTTACATCAATTTAACATTTTATAACAGGTTTTAGATGCAAAATAAAGTGAAATTCAATAACTAAATATGGCATGATTTTAAAGTTAGTGATATAGTCACATGGGTGATTACAAAAATTTCCTTTCTGAGTTTGAAATATTCACTTTCCTTCCCTTTAATTCCCCTTGTAACCAATTAGGAATATGATTCCTCTCCCTAAAGCTTAGGAACCAAAAAGTGATCCTAGGACTGGGGTGACCCCTCATGTGCACATGTCCCTTAGGATCACTCTCTGATCCCTAGGCTCTAGAGAGGAGCCGGATTTGAGCCTATTATAAAATCTCATTGAAATTATATGTGAAGCCTAGTTTTTCTTATTTTTTTCATTTTTTCTTGTTATTTATTTACATTTTTTTTTATTTACTAACCTCCTTTTTTGTCTTTTTATATTTCATAGGTATTAGACCTTGAATCTCGTCCACCTCCAAAAGCTCAAAGCAATATGTGAAAGTGCAGGATTCCAAAAAAGGACTATCGGAAATTTCATGTTATAGCCTCTATTGATGATGAGCTTGTATGAGAGTTACCATACTCATAAATGGAATATGTGACTTAATTACAATATTTCTTTGTTAAAACTTTTCATCAACATGCATGAGAGTTATTCTTTCTTTTCTTTTCTTCTTCTTCTTCTTCATTTTATTTATTTATTTATTTATTATTATTATTATTATTATTATTATTTTTTAAGAACTTGAATATATGTTTTGTGGGCAAAAGTAAAATTAATAAGGTATACGCACGCAAAAGTATCCCCTTGTGAAATCTTCCACACTAAATGTATAAGAGTACAAGAGAGGGCATCACACGGTTTACATACAAAAGAGATAGGTCTGAGAGGAGAGAGAGAAAGCTTAGATCACTGTATCGATGTCTTATCAACCAGTGCATTGATTCATGAATCCTATACAGATCGGGAGTATCAGCAAAAAAAGGGTGTGTTTCTGAATTCGCAACTGATACAGCTCTATCCATATTGTGTCGATATTAGTATCGGTATTGGTATCGCACGACACCGGCAGCGTGGCCACTTGTTTCCTTTAATTTAGGAAAAGTTGTGTTACATCACTCTATGTAACTGGGTGGTCTTCGCTCTTTTCTGGCCGTTTTTATTCTCTCTCTCTCTCTATGCTTTCTTAGAATAAACGTATAAAAATACTCAAGATATGTAAATACAGTTTTGAAGCATAAAACAATTTAAATAAGGAGAAAATTTTCCTCCCAATAGACTGGAACGTTCACCATTCCACAAACCCTTACAGGGTTTTAGTATGTTCCTTATAATACCCTCTTGATACCCCCATGCATATCTGAACCTGGTGAATCGATTCCCATTCACCGTTGTTGAAGGAAACTCGGTCCAATAAATAATATGTAAAATATATTATGTATAAAAGGAGAACGAAGTATGCTAGACAAGTGCATCCAATTGATTATGTATAGAATGATAACGTTTCTTACATGTACTAATACAATTTTTTAGGTATCATATCGGTACCTTAAAGATACAATATGTATCTATTATCAATGAATACAGTACCATACTTAACCATGGCTATCGCCGACAACCAATATTAATAAATGATACGGCCAAATTGATTGCCCAGTAGGATAAGGACACGCGTCGCCCACCTGGACACGTGTCACCCACCAGATAGAGGTTGCAAGGACTCTACCACGTCAACCGCGTGAAGAGAATATTCCCCGCGAAGGGGATAGAACGTATTCGAGTAGAATTCTAAAAGGAAAAGAGGTGGACCCGAGGAGAACTCCTCCAAGGAAAGGGAAAACCCTAAAGCCTAAGAGCTATATAAGAGGGCCTGAGAGGAAGGAAGGAGGTAAACATCAATACCCACACCATTACTCCTGTAACAAAAACTGTGCAGCTGATCCCTAACTTGAGCGTCAGAGGACTAACCTCGGACAAAGCTCTAGGCCTCTGCCGTCTGTGCTCGTGCAGGATCAGCTCATACGGATTTTCGGCAGCAACAATAAATCAGAAATAACAGCAAGCTTTGGGTACATGGGTCCTGTCTAAGACCAAGCCCATGAAACTTACTAGTTGGGTTAGGTGACGAGGTAAATGCTCCATGGATTGGGTTGGGCTTCTGATTTGGACTTCGCAGATCAGTTGTTTAACAATCAGGATACATCCTCTATAAAGCCATTTTAGGTTATCTTTAGTATAGTTTGTATTTATATTTGTATCTTATTTACAACAAATATTTATAGTAATAAATTATGAGTTATAACTAAATTTAGAAAAAATATTTTCCATGGAGGAGTGTGGCCTCTGTGCTAGACACATAGAAGTAAAATGATCAGCCCGCCTCCTATGAAATATAAATGGTCCCTCTGTGGATATTTCCTCATGCGCTCGTTGGAACCACATTCCCCCACAAAAAACTTCCCCATAAATATATTTGGTTATTAATAGACATAATATTTTGCCAAATAAGAAAGAGGTTTGGTAATGCTTATTTCCAGAATAAATTATGCAACCTGAAAGGGGAACGGGAAGGGGGGGGGGCAGGGGAGGATAGTTGGAGAGAAGAGGTGTGCTTGGAGTCTGGAAGGAGAGAGAAAGTTGAGAAAAGCAAAATACAAAGCCAACGAAGAGGGGATGGGGGAGTTGCAGAGGGGGCGAGGGATAGGGACGAGGATCAGGGATAAGGCAAGAGAGCTATAGAGTCTCATGTTGGGGATTGTTTACCATAGAATCATATGAATAAACCCATTGATGCTAGAATACAAGAATCATAAAAGATTAACTATGGGTGTAGTCCCTAAACCAAGAACACACAAACATATAGATTTACCCCATACATTATAATCAAATGGAGTAGAAGAATACCTGTGTGTAAGTTTAAAAGTCTCATAAGTATTGATCACGTAACTCTCTCCCATATGCTTGAAGATTAGTCCCATGAAGATTGTAACAAAGAATTACACAATGAAGTCCTAGCCGCTAAGATCTTCTATAACTTTTCACCCTTGGAATACTCTCACATGCACTATTCCTGTGGAGGAGTCTGTGCTTCCAAAGGTGTTAAAGTGACTGCTACAGGGACCTTTAGTTTCTATTTATAATAGAATCCCTAAAACCCTATTTCATTCTCACAATGAATTGGGCTAGGAGTTTCCTAATCAGAGTGGGTCTATAATTGCTTGGGTCCAATGGATCAATTGGTATCAATTAAGCTCACATAAAAATTATAACATCTCATCCTTAGGTTTTGTTTGGTATGCATTCTCGGAATTGATTGTAGGTCCATAATGCATTCTGAATGCCTCGATTCTTCTTTATTTTCTCGCTATAGAATACGTTCTAGACCCAAAATCTATTCCGAGAAAGTATACCAAACACAACCTTAAACTCATTTGTTGATTGTACCTGGCCGGCAATGGCCAACTACATCAATATATCTTGTTCTCATGGGGGAGGGGGTTGTAAACTTTTGCTATTAATAGTACTCCTCCACCACCAAGGATCATTCACTTAGGGATATTTGAGGCTAGAGCTGAAATTTTAGGGTATTACATAGGAGAATATATGGTTGAATTTTTGAAATTATGGGTTAAAATTTAATTTGACGTCATTCCAAACTAGGGGTATCAACCCTAAGCTGAAGTGGTTAGATTGACCGAAAAAAAATATATCAAATTGAATCTTTATTAGACTGGATTTAGTTTGAGTATTATGGAACTAGCTGAAAATTGGACTACATTAGGCGGATCAAAAAGCAACACCAAACTTCTTTCCACTAATGATAGGAAAAATATTGAAGCGGCAGCAGATGGAGTTTTACATGGGAGAGTAGAAGCACGAAGGCAATACTGGGAGGTGTACTAGATTTGGAGCAATGTCACTGATCTCGAACCACTGATGAATCCTAACAATTTTTTGATGTGGCCATGGACCACCATTGCTCTTCGAATTCAAGTGGAGGACTTTTTGTTTATACCTGATTTTTGTATAAAGTATGCTGACAATATCATGATCTCTCTCATCAAACTTATTGCCTCGTAGGCTATGGCTGAGAAAATCAGTATTGCAAACACTAAGGGGCCGTTTGATAACGTTTCTGCCGTTTCTGTTTCAAGAAACGACAGAAACATAAATTTCCGTTTGTAGAAACAGAAACGGAATTGAAGGTGTTTGATAAGTCATGTTTTTAGAAGTCGATAATAACCAGTGAAAAAATAGCCACAAGTCGTTTCCAGAAACGGCGAAACAAGTTGAACTTATTTCGCCTGGGTCGTTTCTTGAACCATAAATAAGTATAAATTTCTATTTTTATTTCTGAAAATAAGTGAAACGAAACAGTTTTATCAAACGCTTTTTGCTCTGTTTCTGCTATTTCTGGAAACAGAAACTGCAGAAACGCGTTTCTTAAAACGTTATCAAACAGGCCCTAATTTTTTGTTTCAAATCCTGAATGCTTTGCAACTATTTATTAAAAAAAAAAAAAAAAAACCCGAAACCGAATGATAATGAAATAAAACTGACGGTAACCTAAAAACCCTAAGAAAAAAACATGTTGAATATGAAGATACATGATAAACCGAACTTGGCCCAATAACAACCCTATATAAGAGAAAATTAGAAAAAACTGAAATAAGTCGAATCCAAACCAAACTAAAAGTGAACCTTCCTTATTGATTTAGCTTCATCTAAACTTGTTTTAGAGAATACTTTTTGCAATTGAATATTGAAGTCATTTCCTCTTTTTACAAGTTTACATTATATTTACTAAAAGTGAACCTTCCTTATTGATTTAGGCATCGTTTGACAACATTCTGTTTCTGTGTTTTCTTGTTCCCATAAATGAAAAATAACCTAAAAAGCGTTTGATAAAGTTGTTCCGTTTCACCCATTTCTAGAAACATAAATCAAAATTTATGCTTATTTACAATTCTAGAAACGACTTTGATGAAACAAGTCGGACTTGTTTTGTCATTTTTAGAAACGAATTTGAGAGGAAAAAAAGGTTGTTGGGCCCAATAAATCTCTCAACTATTTAAACTTAAAAAGAGACAATCGAATCCTCTCTCCCTTTTGGGCATCCGATGATACTATTAGGTTTTTTAGTGGCATTATGTCTGCAAAAAACGTTTCGAAAAATAAGTTTATTAAATACAAAAAAATCCGTTTTTGTTTCCAAAAACGTGAAAAATCATTTTTTCTGTTTCTAGACACAGAAACAATAAAAAACGTTATCAAACAGTGCCTAGTTTCATCTAAGCTTGTTTAAGAGAATACTTTTCTCAATTGAATATTGAAGTCATTTCCTCTTTTTACAAGTTTACGTTTAATTTTGATTTTGATTTTTAAATTCATTTGGCATGTTATCATCGTGAAAGGTGGACCTTATCAATCAACACAACTGAAAGTTGCACATCATCTTCTTCCTTGTGACCCACATTGAGTAAACCGTTGACCCTAACTTGACATGTACACAATCAACTTTAGAATTGGCCTCCCCAACTCCACTCTAATTTCTAGATTTTTTTCTCTCCATTTGTCGTTGTTTATGAGAACAAATATTTCATTTTCCCCTTGGGGCCATTGGTGGATTTGTTGAACCTAAATTCATAGGTGCAGTGAACATCTGGTGGCCACTCGGGTATACATCCTAAGATGTTACCAACCATTTAGATCCTCACGGCAATGGTTCAGTGTAGCAAAAGATTTATTTATTTATTTATTTTTACAACTTTATTAGTAATTGTTCGTCCTAGATTCCAAATCAGTCCTTCACGTTACTTATTTTAAAAGAGAGGTTGAATGAGTTCACAAATAAATCTCAACAAGAAGCTTGATTCACATGTATATATAATTGGATATATTTTTAGGACAAAGTTATTATTATTATGGATCTAAGGATATTATTAATGCCCTTATTTGTTGGAGGTATGTAATAGTTTCTACTATTCTCTGACATCCATCCAAGGCCAATGATGATCACTAGCAAAGGAAAATCTTTTTCACCATCAATGAAAGAAAACTACATGATCATATATGAAACACAATTAACACTTCAATTATCTAATAATACATGAAAATCGAGTATTCCTATTTGATAAATTAAGTGTTGACTGCATTTCATTCTTAATTTTATGAAATCTTTCCCCACATATCTATAGTAGAAGTGGAAGTTTGACCTTGGAGGTCTGAGCCTGCAGAGGGTTAGGTCTAAAAATTCTTCCTTTGAAAATTTTTGGTCTTGAGTTAGGGTCAAGGTAAGTAAAGGTTGATATCTGACTCACCCTAAGCTCGATCCTGATTTTTTTATTTTGATTCATTGATTTTTCGATGATAACTTTTTAAATTTTGGTAATCATTATCCACTGTTGTATAAACTACTTATATTTCTTATCTAATTATGTTTTTAGAATTTAATATTTATTTTACTTTATAATTGGAAGAGATTTAGATGCAACGTCAAATGAATTTTTAGTTATTTCATATTTTGTAGGGGTCAGGATCAGGGTCCAGGTATATCTGGCCCTTGGTGGCAAATCAACGTCAAAGTATACCCGGCCCTATCCAATTAGGGCCAATCAAGACAAGCTTGGGCTTGGTTAAGCCTTACAAGGTTGGACCTGAATTGAAGTTTATAGGCCTTAAGCCAAGCTTTATGGCGGACTTGGCCCAACTAATGAAACTCAGGATTAGGCTAAGACTTTAAGAAGCCCGCCCTAATACAGCTCTAATCTATAGGGTGGGGGTTTTCACAATCTCTACCCAAAAAAAAAAA
>NC_056558.1:36178659-36191179 GCF_013358625.1 Macadamia integrifolia | reverse complement strand
AAAAAAAAAAAAACAGTTCCTCAAAGAAGTTGGATTGGTGATTCACCAGAAAGGGTGATTATCAGAATTGATCGAGCATATTGATAATGAAAAATTGTTTGGTTTGTTGAAGTGTAGTGGAATGTGGACCCCACCGCAAAGTGATTCACCAACTCCTTACCTGCCAAAAGGACATAGACCAAAAAAAAAAAAAAAAAAAGAAACCAGGTTGGTGGAAACCGCTTTCCGTCGTGACCTTTTATTGATATCGAATATCGATATCGACTTAGCGGTATCTCTTCCCCAAACCTTAAAACCCAACCCATCCCTGCCACTCTGCAACCTTCTCCAATCTAAAACATCACCAACCAACCAACCAACCATGGCGACTGATTCCCAAATGCCCATCCCACCCAACTTCTGGGGCGACATGCCAGAAGAAGAATACTACGCCTCTCAGGGAGTCCGCAACACCAAGTCATACTTCAATACTCCTAATGGTATGATCTTCACCCATTCCTTCTTCCCCTTGGATCTCCCCATCAAGGCCACCGTCTTCATGACCCACGGCTATGGCTCCGACACCGGTTGGCTTTTCCAGAAGATCTGTATCAGCTTCGCCACCTGGGGTTACGCCGTATTCGCCGCTGATCTCCTCGGTCACGGCCGCTCCGAGGGTCTCCGCTGTTACCTCGGTGATATGGAGAAGATCGCCGCCACTTCCCTCTCCTTTTTCCTTTCCGTCAGAAACAGCGACGAATACCGCCACCTCCCCGCCTTCCTCTTCGGCGAGTCCATGGGCGGCGCCGCCACTATGCTCATGTACTTCCAATCCGAGCCCGGCACGTGGACTGGCCTGATCTTCTCCGCACCTCTCTTCATCATTCCGGAGCCGATGAAGCCCTCCAAGTTGCGGCTCTTCGTGTACGGTCTCCTCTTCGGGATGGCTGATACTTGGGCTTCCATGCCGGACAACAAGATGGTAGGCAAGGCCATTAAAGATCCAGAGAAGCTAAAGATCATCGCATCGAATCCCCGGCGGTACACCGGAAAACCAAGGGTGGGAACCATGAGAGAGCTTTTCAGGGTTTCTGAATACATACAGAGTAATTTCTCCAAGGTGACGGCTCCGTTCCTGACGGCGCACGGGACGGCTGACGGAGTGACGGCGCCGGAATCTTCGACGATGTTGTTCGATAAGGCGTCGAGTGAAGACAAGACTTTGAAGATGTACGAGGGGATGTATCATTCGTTGATACAGGGAGAACCAGAGGAGAATAGTCAAATCGTGTTGGGAGATATGAGGGAGTGGATCGATGAGAGGGTGAGGAGGTATGGTTCCAGATCTTCTTAGCTCCTCTGAGGATTGAGGTCTGAGAGGTGTATGGATCATCAGATCCACCACCGGAGTGTCTCTGATTGGAAACTGTATCACATTTTCCGGCGATCCCAATTGGGACGGGGAAGATCAATTAGTAAGAGAAAGTTAATAAAAATGAAGATAGATTTATTACTGATTACCTAACGAAGAATGAAAATTTTGTATCTACATGGAAATAAGCTGTATTGCAAATTTGTGATTTTAGCCGCTCGGGATCGGTCATGGCCGATACCGTTTCAATCAGCTGATACTGATCATTCTGATCCAAATTTTAGAAACATGAGTAGTATATATGAAGGGTGTTAATCGATTTGATTTCGGTGTAGATGATTCGATTCAATAGGGTACAAGATTTTTAAATAAAACCAAAATAAAATCATTTACTAAATGATTTCATATATTAAAATCCAAAACATTTATAAATGGTTTCGGTTTAAATGAGGTTTTAATGTTTTCTAATTTTTTTATCCCAATAATCTCTTTACCTTTAAATATTATTTGGGAAATGGATGTAAATTATAACATTGAATATATATATATATATATATATATAAGTTGTTTAATGTAAACTTAAATTTTTTTGTTGAAATGTATGTAAATATAACATTGAATGAATTAAACTTATCACGTATATGTTATCGATTTAACGGTTGATTTAAATGGTTTACTATTGGTTTAAACTTTAAAATAAAAATTGAATCACAACCTCAATTTTAAAACCTAAATCGAACCATTTAATAAATGGATTCATGATTTTAGTGTAAATGGTTTGATTCCATTTCAATAAATAGTTTCGATTTCATATTCATATTCTTAATTTTTTTTTTTATCCCGAATACTGTCTGGACCTAGATAGCCCCTAGAATTTTATTAAAAATGAAACTGTTAATAAAAAGACAATGGGGACCCCAACCCACAAGAGACAAGTTACTCTATCACTTTCAAAACCCAAAAGAAAACACTTATAAAATAACTATTACATTCTAAAGACTGGTAAACCAGTTTTATCCTCTCAAATGATGCAATTAAGATCATCCTGGAAAATGATCAAATTTATTGTAGACTCACAAGCAAAATTAGCTAACCAATCCGCTGCTAGATTATTTTCCCGAAATAAAAACGAGATGTTGGCTCTCAGAGAATCGTAGAGGTTGATAATTTCTTGAAATCAATATCAACAACTCCACAAATTACAGGATCTTTAGGTAACTAGTTTCACAATCAAGGAGGAGTATTAACATAAAAATCGGAGAGGTCCAATTCCCCACACAATCTCTATCCATCTCTAAGAGTTCTCAACTTAGCCATTGAATTTGAACCTCATAGAAATTGAAGATTGCCGCAAGAATATTCCCGTTGTTGTTTATAATAATGCCTTCCCCACCGCTACTGTCCTGATTTCCTTTACTTGCACAATCCACTTTCAGTTTAGCATGAAAGGAAGGGCACCAATAAATAGGAATTGGAGCCTAGACTCGACTAATAGGAGGATTTAAATTAAAGGGTATGTCTAAATGTAACCTACCCGGTTACAAAAACCTTGTAACCTAAATTATTGTGTCCCCATTATTTTGCCATTTTGTCATTGCTTTTAAGGTAAAAAATGTGTCCCCATTATTTTGTCATTTTGTGATTGCTTTTAAAGTCAAAAAAGCAAATTCAACCTCAACTTTTTGAATCGTTACTTTGATTTAAACGGCAAAACGATGAGTATTTTAAGAATGAATACACTCTTTCCAAACAACCCCTCGCCCCAACTAATTGTCTTCCTCCTTGCGAGTCTTTTTGTTACATTTCTTGGTTTTTATGGCATAAAGTTTGGCAAGATCATCTCCAGTGAGTCAAGTAAAGGCTCTCTTTCTTCTCGGCATGTCCAATGTTTTTATGTGTTTTAGGGTTTAAAATTTTTGGTGGACTTCAGTTTTGTTTTTTGAAATTGAGAAAACAAAACCTCTTCCCAGAAATTCATGTATCAATTATGTTGCAATAATTTCTATTGTTGTGCATTAGAGATGAGGTGGGTAAGATAGTTCTAATCATTTCTCTTTTTCTCTCTTCAAAGAAATCAATTGTATTAAATATGCAGTGTTTTTAAGAAAACTAAAATCCAGAAAGATGATAAATGGCAATATTGTATGCTTTTTTTTTTCGTAAAGTAATATCGTAGGCTTGGTACTACTATAATGATGACATGTGAAATTTTGTAATTATAATATATTTTATAGGTTGATTCTAAGGGTTTTGGGATTGATTCTGGTCAATTCTAATTTGATTTGGATTTTGATTGATATTGACAGCTACTAATTTGATCTTTGATTCTGTGTTTAAAATCAATTATAAGGTTTATAGGATTAGATCGTGGGTCTTAAGATTTGAGGGCGATTCTAGGATTCTTTTTATTCGACTTTGATTCGATTGGATCAAAATTATTAGGAATCAGTTCCAAGGATGTAGGGGACGGTATCAGTATTGGTCTCTGTCGATGCCGATTCTATACCGATCCAGATCGGATGGGATCGGTGGGTATCGGTCTATTTTACCCTTGATTTTTATAAAATGTACTATTTTTTACCTATTTTACCCCTGAAACGATTCGGATAACGAATTCGGATCGAGGATCAGTCTCAACCGATACGATTGATCCCAGATCGATACTTGAAACCATGATCAGTTTGATCTCCAATTCCAAGTTTAAAATCCCTAGTTGATTTGGCTAGTTCGGATCAATCCCAATTTTGATCATTATAAAATGGCATATCTAGAATTTTTGGGATTAGGCTATTGGTTTTTAGAATTTAGTGTCAATTCTAGCATTTTTGTGATTGATTCGGATATGATCCAGACTGGAATCATTAGGGACCAATTTATTCTTTGATTTTGAGTTAAAATTCTGGTATTAGCCGATCTGGATTAGAATTGGTCATGAACTATCCAACTTTGAAAGTTCTAGAATGGTCAATTTAGAATTGGAATCACTAGAGGGATTGTTTTGATACTCAATTTCAAGTTTAAAATCATTGGTTGAATAAACTAATTTCGATCCAAATCGACCATAGTAATACCTATCCAGGTTGTTTCAGAATGACTGATTATAAGGCTTTTGTGATTGATTTGATCCATTTCCGATTTTGGTCACTTTGATCTAGATTTTATCTAGTATTAGGCCAAATTGAAATCAAAGTTCAATTTCAATTTAGACCGATTCAATTTTTATTGAGTTGACTTAATGGCCTCTTGTAGGTAATATGTTCTCTTTTAGTAATTTTTTTAAGTTGTTATAAGGTCTTTTATGGTTTCGATTCTCTTGATCTGGTCCATTTCAATTTTTTACCGGTTTGATAAAAATTCAAATCGATAAAGGTTCGTTTCACATTTCTCTTGATTAGTCCAACCCGCTTGGATTGGAAATGAACACCCTTACTCAAAGCAATAGTCCCAATCACTCAACGGTTAGTATAATTTTTTTTTTTTTTTCAATCCCATGTTGGACTTCAGAGAGACAAGGAATTGAGATTTGAGATTCCAAACGTAATGATGGGTCTATTTGAGGATAAAATTACATTTCTACCCTTTTAAACACCTTGTCATAAAAAATGGTGTAGCAACTTTTAAGTTTTTATTGGGAATATAAACACATGAAATTACTTTTTGAGTTTTCTTGAACCAATCATTTCTTTCACAATATAAGACTTTTTAGGTAACTAAAAGTGGGTTACAAGCCTTTTATATCCTACCTAGGTTACAACTAGACAACCCTTAAATTAAAAGCCTGCGGAATAAGATCATCTCTCAAAGAAAGGGGTTTAGAGAATTTATTGGGATAAATGATCTCACGAATCCAATCTTTGACTCTCTCAATGATGGTAGTTGATGCATGTGAGCCTTCACCATGTCTTCTCTTATTTCTTTCTCGTCATAATTCCCAAACAATAAATATTGGCAACAAGCCCGTGATGTACTCGCAAATACCCTTGACACCAGCACGGGACTGCCAATAAAGGATTCTAGTACCAAGTTCCTGAGTTGAAATAACATCAATGTGCATTATTCTTCCGAAAAAAGCTCAAACCTTAGAAATAGTTGTTTCCACCAATAAAGTGTGGGTTGTCGTTTCCCTCCAAAGATCCCTATAACAAGAGCTTTAGATGCCAAAGGAATACCAATTTTCATCAAAGCATCATCGGTTGGAATCTTTTCATTTAAGATTTACCATAAAAATAAAAAATAAAAAACTTGGGAAGAACTGACTTATTCCACAACCATTTAGAGTAAGGAATTTGAGGAGAGTGCAATCGGATCTCATTCCATGCCGACTTAGTAGAGAAAGAGCCATCACTCACCGGGGTCCAAACCAATTTGTCAACTTTACTTGATAATATAATGTTGGAGCTGAGAATATTATTATATTATCCCTAATCTCCGAGAAGTCAATAACATTCAGCACATCTTGATCTCAACTGCCATCACCTCTAAGCACGTTTTTTATTTGAATCTCAATGTTCACATTCAAGGCGCCATCAACATAGTCGATTAGGAAGCCCATACCCGACCAGTTGTCAAGCCAAAATTCACCTCACCATAACCAACCAGCCATTTAGACTTTAATAAGATAAACTATTTAAGCTCAAGGACCTCCACCAAGTTTTAGAACCCTGAAGAAAGTACTCCATATGGAATTCTCTAAAATAATACGCCATAGAACCTTCAACCGCATGGACATACTAATATCCTTTAATTTTCGGATTCCTAGTCCTCTTTCATTTAAAAGCCTACAGACCTTAACTCAACCCAACCCAATGATGATGCTTACCAAACTTTGAAGAATCTCATAAAAATCTGCACAAATATAGTAAAAGCTTTGCATAACCGATTTTGGGATCTTTATATTCATATCCTTAATATGCATTGCTGATACCGGATTAATTTATAATAATGACGATTAATTCACAATAATGACAAGGGGAGCATAATGATCATTATGCCTTCCTTGGGGGGTGTGTTTCGCAGGGGCCATTATTGGACAAATAAAAAACACTTGCTCATTGTTTATTTAGGGGATGCAATTTGTTGTCTCAAAAAATGAAGTTAGAAGTTGTTATTGTTTAGGTCCAAGGGTAAAACCTTGGTTATATGAGTACACGTCTAACCCATGTAATAGATTAATCGCGTGAGATTCACATCAAAAACACAGTGTGAAATTATAAGATTTACTTTCATTTGAAAATAATATAATAAATAATAAAAAATTAAAATTGCGCTTTTTTTTTTTTCCACCAACTATAATCACAAGTTATAATAAGATTTTCCGTTATTTAAGAGTCCAATCATCTAAACATAAGGTTCCCCATTAAATATTCTTAATGGAGTGGTTTTGCTGACGGTGATCCATTTGTTTGAATAGTGAACGCAGGAGAAAAGTTTGGTAAGGGTTTTTCCCTTTTTTGTGCCAAAAGTTTGGTAAGGATTTAAAATTTTCCATGGTCAAGCATTATCCATCTGCAATTTTTTTTGGGTGCTCACCGAGGTCGACTACAAGACCCTAAGCCTTGGTATAGTACTGGAGGTGATCTCACACTGGGGCAAAGTAAAGCATGGGTTGGGGATTGTCTGGGGAAAAGTTATTGAAGACGAACTGATCTTGAATTCTTGATAAGCCTGTCAAAATGTGATTTAAATTCTCGTAATAGGGCGTTTGGCATGTATTCAATGTCTAGAAATGTGTGTGACCGCCTTAAGCTCCAAACCTAAACATTTCTGACCGTGGCAGGCAGCACAAATGGATCCTTAATTTTGTGCCAATTTGGACACGATTCCTTGTTTTGAATTGCTGGTAACAAGAGTTACGCAGACAATATTACATATACTGAATTGCAGTTCTATATATGTAATTGGTTTTGTGAAGAACAGTGATTCTAGCAAAATACTCAAGACGGTTTAGTATTTGTAATAGGATCAAACAAAGGCTGGAATATAGAGATCTCAATTTTACATGAAAGTGGGAAAAAAGCAGAATCAATTTTAAGGATAAAATAGAGAGAAAAGCAATCAATGGTAAAAGGTTCAGACTGCCGGGGCAGATGCCCGGTTCGAGTCTCGACTAAGAAGGCTTGGTCTTCCAAAACCAAATTTACATCAAACCCTGCATGTTGCAAGGCCATGGCTAAATTTCATCTCTCCCCCTATCTGCATTGTCATCTCTTCACCATTAGTACTTTATATTTGTCCCCACCAAACAGTCTATAACTTGGGAGTCTGATGGAAGATAACCTTAACTTGTATCCCTTTGCTGCTTTAACCATTTGGCTATTATCTAGCCAGTATAAATATAAATCATGGTTCAGGAAAAGCACAATCTGTATTAAGCCTCCTCCTCTTCTTATAACTGTATAGAACTTGGGTCAAAAGAAAATTGTGCATAATTTTCTTATTCAAACACCTTGAATGAACAAATAAAAAATTTCAGATCCCCACGATTCGGGCGAAATTAGACATCGATAAAAATACTTTACCACTGCACCAAAAAAATCCAATGAAGCTCAAGATATTTTCTTCTGACTTTCAACTTCCTAAATTTTGAATTGCCGACTGATGCACCTGAATGACCATCACATTGCTTAATGAACACTGCTGAAGAAAGAAACTCGGTCTTTAATTCACTGTTGAAAAATCAGAACCTAGATGCACACTTGCTTAGGCAGTTAGTCAGACACCATAAAAAGGTTATCCCGACAACATTCTCATTTGGTCCTTGAGGGAAATTCTTCTTATATTTTCAGTTCTAAACCCAAATAATCCTTCAAGCACTATGTCACTGGAATCATGTTTTCCCTTTCTATAACATTTTCCTCCAAGCCTGATAATGGCTTGGCCAAGTCAGTCAACATAGAATAGATTTCGCTCATCTCTGGATGTGATTTATCTCCAACTAGAAACTCATGGACAATGCCATTTACCTCAATTGAACTACACCCAGGGACCTTCTTGACTCCAAGTTCCTTCATCTTTCTTCTCACCTTAGTCACATCTTCCCATCTGTCAGCTGCTGCATACATGTTGGCAAGAAGGGTATGAACACCGGAATTGCTAGATTCAACTCCAACAAGGCGTTTGGCCACACACTCACCCCTCCCAACTTTTCCATGGATTCTGCAGGCACTAAGCAAAGCACCCCAGAGAGGTACTGTAATCTCAAATTTATCATTTGGGATTGTTTCTATAAGCTTCTCAGCTTCATCCAGCAGACCAGCACGGCCAAATAAGTCAACCATACATCCATAGTGTTCAGTTTTTGGTTCCATTTGGTGTTCCTTCCTCATGGAATCAAAATAGCAACGACCTTCCTCCACCAATCCCCCATGACTACAAGCACTTAAAACTCCAATGAAGGTGATAGCATCTGGTTTGGCACCGGCAGATTTCATTTCGGAGAATAGTTCTAGTGCTTTGCTGGTCAAGCCATTCATAGCAAGCCCACAGATGATTGCAGTCCATGAGGCATTATCTCTCTCTTTTACGCTCTCGAAAATCTCCAGTGATTTCTCTATGCATCCACATTTTGCATACATGTCAATAAGAGCAGTACCAAGAACAGCATCTATTCTGATCATGTTTTCCTCAATGTGTCCATGAATCCACTTCCCTTGTTCTAAGGCTCCCGACTGAGCACAACCTGTAAGGAGTGCAACCAGAGTAAATCTATCTGGTTTGACTCTCTTAATTTGCATCTCCCGAAACAGAGCTAAAGCTTCATCAAAACGATTAAACTGCACATACCCATTCATCATAGCTGTCCAAAGAACAACATCCCTTGTTGGAACCCTCTCAAACAGATCCCTGGCATCATCCAGCTGACCACAATTCACATAACCAGACGCCATACTCGTCCATGTAATCACATTTGTAATTGGCATTTCATCAAAGATCCTACGTGCCAGACTTAAACTACCGCACTTAGAGTACATGTCTACCAATGCGTTACCAATTATAGTTGAGAATTCAAGCTCCTTGCAAATATAACCATGGATCTCCTTACCTAGTTCCAGGTATCCCAAAGCAACACAAGCTGAGAGAGTGCTCACTACAGTAGCTTGATCAGGTCGGTCGCTAGTCTCCCAGTTCATCCTTCTGAAAAGAAAAAGTGCATTCTCAAATCTCCCACTCCTAACATACCCTGAAATCAAAACATTCCAAGTAACAACATCTCTCTCAGTCATTTCTTCAAACAACTGCTGCAATGTTTCAGTATAACCCAATTCAAAGTACATATCCATGAGCGAGTTCCTCACAAAAGAATCGAACTCAAGCCCAGTTTTAACGATAAAACCATGAACTTTCCTTCCCTCGATGAACTCCCGCAAACATCCGATTGCCTTAAGAACAAATGGGTAAGTAAAATTATCGGGGGACAAACCATTTTCCCTCAATCCAGAGAAGAGTAAAACAGCTTTCTTGAAATTACCCTTCTTTGCAAATGCTTTGATAATCAAATTGTATAAGAAGAGACTTGGTTCTAGAATGTAATTGAAAATTCTCTCTGCGTATTGTAAATTCCCGGAATCTGGGTCCGTACAGAAGACCATGAGCTTGTTGAGTGCATCTCTGTTCTGATGAAACCCAGCTCTGAACATCTGGGACTGTATTTGTTTCAAATCTTTCATGGATTTGCAGTTTAGGAGGTAAAGTAAACATTCTTGTTTAGTTAGCCTTGTGGTCTTTCGGGTGGAAGATGAGAAGAAAAGATGTGGCCTTGAAAGAGAACGATGGGAAATGAAGTTAAATAACAGGAAACTGGATCGCAAGAACATGAGGATGTGTAATTTCCACTCTTCTTCCCAACTTCCATGAAAGATTCGTGCTTGGGCCAGAAATGGCCGAATTGGAGACGATCAGTGCTAACTGCTAAGGAGGTGTTCCAGATAGAAGCGGAAGGGCCGAAGGCGTCGAAAGGATTAGAATCCGAGATGACTCAGATGTAAGAACACAGTACCAGATCCCTTCGTTTCTTTCTCAAAAGAATCGTCAGGTGACCGTACTCGCGAGTCGCGATACTCAATGAAGCTGGGAGCAAGGTGTTTCCTTCACTCTCTGGGTGAAGTGAAGGAAAACTCTATCCTTCTTTCTTTTATGTTCTCACTATCACAGGGTTTTAAATATCGGTGAATCGCATCTGGAATCGGCATTGACCGACTCACTTCGATTAATGATCGATTTTGACATAAATTCACTTCTGATTAGTGATTGATTTTGACCGATTTGAGGTGAAAACTATTAGTTTAGATGACTTCAGTCTGTTAACGGTTTCTTTTAAGAGTTTGTCAATCGGTTTATTATTGGTCCAATTTCGGTGTTACATATAAAAAATAATAAAAAGTGTAAAAACATATTGGGTTTTTTTTTTCTCGTTGTTCTTAAATAACAGCGGATCAGGTTCAAATATCAGAACATACAAGATTGACCTGATCTATGGATTTAGAATCAATTTTCTTTCTCTTCATTTAATAGATTCTAAATCTACCAACCAAGGACATACTAAAACATTCTCGTACATGAACATGATCCGTTCACTTCTTAGATTTGGGTCCAAACAGAGGGTTTCCATCAGTCTTATCAATTGGTTCAGTCAGTTTTGATTTTCTAATGGTTCTAAAATCAAAACCAATATCAAATCAGTAAAAAGGGTTTAGGATGTGTTTGGTTACATAATTCGTTAGAAAATCTTTCTAATTAATTTGAAACACCTTGTAAAGCTAAATGTGGTTCATCTTGAGAAATAAGGTAAATAGTAAAACTCGTATTTGACACACATAATCCTAACCCTTATATAAATGGTCCATTTTAAGTGGTGATTCAAAAGAATCACAAAAATCGAGATGGGTAACCAAACAGTTTTCTAGAAAATCTTAAAAATAAATACGATTCAACAGAAACACTCTTTATAGACTCGTCAATTCCAAAATAAAACTCCAACGTATTATGTAACCAAACACATCCTTGGACCCAAATCTGCCCCGTCATCAAGATCAGTGAGGAATCGGTTGCCTAACCTTAGATTTTGGAATAGGCTCATCCAGAATCAAGATCAATTCCAATATGAACCGACCGATCCAGCCTATCAGATCCCATTTCCCAATTTTTTTGAAAACGTTGATCGTTTCAAATGGTTGAATCCGTCCATTCACATTTTGTACACTTCTAAAAATGTTGGCCAATCAGCTCTCACAAAAATAATTTATATTATCCTACTCCCTTATTCTTGCAGGGTACAGCTAAGCATTCTATATCCCATGCTTGTATTGGAAATGTGAATTCATGGAGGTGGACAAAACTCATTCAGCTGGTAAGTCCCAACCCGAAGCATTATATCCTGAAGTTTTCCTTCACCTGTAGAAGAAGTGAGAATCTCCTCTTCGCTGGTGATGTGTTGTGACCCTGTTATTGGACTCCTCTATCATTGTTAACACTCATTTCCTGTTGTCTAGGATCAGAAATTACTTTCTCCATCTCAAATTGGGTCCAAATTAGAATGTAGCGAAAATCCATTAGGCCATGGGTCCAAACATCAAGATGGGCCTTAACCTGTGCAGATCAGGAGACTATCTTCTTTTTTGTTTGGGTACAATCAGGAGACTATCTAAAGGGTGTATTATCCATTCAATGATTAAACTTGGCAACATCAAACCTCACATTGCAGAATAATGTCACTCACCTAGAGAAAAATTTGCCTCTTGTGTTCAGTATAATAGGTTTGATGGGATAGAGATCCATCTGCAGAGTCAGAATATTTGCCATTGTAGACAGTAAAGATGATACTATCTCCAGCACATTTGGCATCAGTAGATATTAAAGATGAAAGTTTTTCTCCATGGCCAACTCATTGGATCTTACTCAAGCATAGAATAAGGTCTAAAAAAATGATTCTAAGGGAATAATTTCTGAATAATCTGGCTGAAAACAAGAGAATGAATCCTGTTCACAATGGGGCATATGGTTCAGATGGGCCAATAAGTTTCAGATGTGGCAATTAAGAGAAATTCTGTATAAAGCCTAATCACTTCCCATTTAGAATTAGTTATACTTGTCAATGTAATATGACTTTCAACAAAGACACTGTAAAACATGCACAATCCCCATTTCCCAGGGATAGATGGCCTTGTAACAGCC
>NC_056558.1:36172701-36173629 GCF_013358625.1 Macadamia integrifolia | reverse complement strand
CCCCCCCCCCCCCCCCCCCCCCCAAAAAAAAAGGACCATCACTTGGTCAGATGTGTATATAAAAGGGATCTTCTCTAGAGCAAGGTTACTATTTCAGGAACTCAGGAAACACATTATATCTAGTCACAAACTCAATACAGGAGATTATACAAACCACGTGCTCATGATTCAATGAGTGGAGGTGCCCTTTAAGGGTAAGATTGGTGTCAGAAGTTATTAACGCCAATACAAACCACGTTTCGGGGGATTAGGTTGATTCCAGTCTACTGTAATCACATGAAGGGTCCTTCATTGAAGCAAATTCCTAAAGCACACCGAGTCTGAAATTGTAAACAAGGGAAAGTGATGGTTTTTCAGCTCCTTCCCTGCTCCTATACTAGAATCATGCTTACCAATAAACCATTGACGGATATTAAAACTGACATCCATTCAAACCTATATTCTCTTTGAAAATTTCTGTATTCATCTAATAGATGGACCTTATACCCTGTTATACAGATAAAATTATGAAGACAGCAAGTACCAACCAAGAAACCTGTTCCCAACCGGACTAGAGATTGCACCATCCACCAAATGGTTAATCTTTACTTAGAAGCATTTATAGCCTAAACAAAAATTACATCACTTATCAAAACCAATCTAATTCAGAGAAATAAAAGCAAACACATATTGACCGAAAAAAAGGAAGCGAACATATTACTATCTTGTTCATTCTCGATACTAATGTAACAGCTTACCTAATGAGATTCTTCGAAGTAATACGCGGAGCTTTGATTGCAGCACCAATCAAACTACTTCCCGTAATATAAATTCCCCTATAGAAGATGAGACAGGGATAAGTTCTTGAGAAATTCAATCAAAACCGACGGAATCACAGTAAAATGTGGACAGAAAATGAATAATTTTGGAATAAAAAAAAAAAAAAAAA
>NC_056558.1:36136932-36172601 GCF_013358625.1 Macadamia integrifolia | reverse complement strand
CTAGGGAAGTTAGGGTTCCAGAACACAAGGGAAGTACATCCAAACACGCCCCCACCAAAACACTCAACATTTTAAATCAACAACAATTTGAAGGAGTGTCACGAGTCAGGGGTGATTTACGCTCTAGTTGCCGTATAGAGTAATACCGATAGGTCACGCTTATTCACTGAGGCTCTTAGAGAAATGCAACCCTTGTTGAGGAAATTCGAGAGGCTATTCCCTGAGGAACTACCTGATGAGTTACCGCCTATGCGTGACATCCAGCATGCTATTGAATTGGTTCCAGGATCCTCTCTCCCGAACTTACCCCATTACCGAATTGAATTGTTGCAAAAGGGATTCATTAGGGAAAGCCTTAGCCCATGTGCTGTACCTGCCTTGCTCAAGCCAAAGAAAGACGGCACCTGGCGTATGTGTGTTAATAGTAGAGCCATCAATAAGATCACCATCAAGTATAAATTCCCTATCCCTAGGCTTGATGACATGTTGGATATGATGGCCAACTCTTCGATCTTTTCTAAGATTGATCTCAAGAGCGGGTACCACCATATTAGGGTCAGGCCTGGAGATGAGTGGAAGACAGCCTTCAAGACGAAGGATGGCCTCTTTGAGTGGTTAGTCATGCCTTTTGGCTTGTCAAATGCACTTAGCACTTTCATGAGGGTGATGAATCAAGTGCTTCAATCATTCATTGGCAAGTTCCTTGTGGTTTACTTTGATGACATCCTCATCTATAGTAAGACCCCGTCTTCCCACTTGGATCACTTACAGAAGGTTTTTTATGTGCTCTCACAAGAGAAACTCTTTGTCAACATCAAGAAGTGCACCTTCATGAGTGATCAAGTCATCTTCCTGGGATTTGTTGTGTCAGCTCAGGGAGTATCTGCTAACCCTGAGAAAGTGAGGGCGATTGTAGAGTGGCCTGAGCCAACTAACATTCATGAGGTACGAAGCTTCCATGGTTTAGCCACTTTCTACAGAAGGTTCATCTACCGGTTTAGTTCCATTATGTCTCCTATCACCGATTGCATGAAAAAGGAGTTTCAATGAACTAAGAGTGCTACGAAGGCCTTTAATGAGATTAAAAAGCTTATGACTGAAGCTCCAGTCCTGCGCCTCCCAGATTTCTCTAAGGTCTTCGAAGTTAACTGTGATGCATCTGGTATTGGGATAGGTGGTGTCCTAGGACAAGAGGGCCACCCTGTTGCCTATTTTAGTGAGAAGCTTAATGAAGCTAGGCAACGATATTCTACATACGACAAGGAATTCTATACGGTTGTCCAATCATTGCGTTATTGGCGACATTACCTTTTACCGCAAGAATTCGTACTATTCTCTGACCACCAAGCTCTGAGGTACCTTAGTGCCCAAAAGAAACTCAATCAGAGGCATGCCAAGTGGGTTGAGTTTCTCCAAGAGTACACTTTTGTACTCAAGCACAGGCCTGGTGTTGAGAATACTGCTGCAGATGCACTGAGCCGGGTGAACATGTTCCTCAGTCGCACCAATGCTAGGAGTCGGGCTAGTGTGCTACTCCAAGCAATGAGTGTAGAGGTTGTAGGGTTCGAGCGAGTCAAGGACCAATACCCCACCTGTCCTGATTTTAATGAGCCGTTCACTTCCTTGAGTGAAGGCAACCCAGTCAACCGCTCGGACTATCTACTTAGGGAGGGCTTTCTTTTTAAAGGAAGCAAGTTGTGCATTCCCAGGACTTCACTCCGAGATTTCCTGATCTGGGAATTGCATGCTGGGGGAGTCGCTGGCCACTTCGGTCGTGATAAGACCATCACCCTCGTTGAGGACCGATTCTTTTGGCCAGGACTGAAGAGGGATGTTGCTAGAGTTGTGGGTCAGTGTAGGACATGCCAGACCGCCAAACAACAAAAGCAAAACACGGGTTTGTACACTCCCCTACCAGTTCCCATTCCCCTTGGCAGGACCTTAGCATGGACTTCGTGCTTGGTCTACCAAGAACTTCGAGAGGCCATGATTCTGTTTATGTGGTTGTTAACCGCTTCTCGAAGATGGCCCATTTTATCCCATGCTCTAAGACCTCCGATGCATCCATAGTAGCCAAACTTTTCTTTAACGAGGTTGTCAAGTACCATGGGTTACCCCTCACCATAATGTCCGATAGGGATGTTAAGTTCACTAGTCATTTTTGGAGGACTCTATGGCGGATGATGGGCACGAAACTCCGTTTCTCCTCAGCTTTCCACCCTCAGACCGATGGCCAAACCGAGGTTGTCAATAGGAGCTTAGGGAATTTATTGCGTTGCCTCATCGGAGAACACCTTACCAGTTGGGATCGAGTCCTTAGCCAGGCCGAGTTTGCATATAACAGTTCTAAGAACCGTACCACTGGACTGTCCCCCTTTGAGATCTATTCAGGATACCAGCCTCGGGCACCCATAGACCTTATCCCAGTCGTATCTAGTTCTAGGACCTCCCAGTCAGCCAAATCTTTTGCTCAGCATATACATGATTTGCATGCAGGTATAAAGAGACAGATGGCATTGAGCAATGAGCAATACAAATCGAAGGCAGATGTGCACAGAAGGCTACAAGAGTTTCAAGAGGGTGATATGGTGATGGTAAGAATCAAGCCACAGCGTTTTGTTAGGGGAAAAGGGAGCAAGCTACATGCTCGTAGCACAGGTCCGTTCAAGATACTCAAGAGGATAGGTGCCAATGCGTATGTTCTTGATCTGCCAGCTAGCATGGAGATCAGCAATATTTTCAATGTTGAAGACCTAGTCCCATACCATGGTACCTCTACCTTCACCTATTTTTATCCTGATGACCTTAAAGACTTCCCTTTCAACATTGATGAGACTTCTGAGCCAAGCCAACCACTTCCCCCCACCTCGTTACCACCTGTGCCTAAGGTCACGAGGAGAACTGAAGAAATTGAGGAAATCCTTAATGAGAGGGTTGTGTCCACACACACTGGAGGTTCTAGAGAGTTCTTGGTCAAGTGGCATGGACACCCGAAAACTGACAACACCTGGATCACAATGCAAGAAGCCCAACAACTCAACCCAGACCTACTTGAGTATTACATGAGATTTAATTCACCAGAGGTGAATTCTTCCAAGCCGGGGAGAGTTGATGGGGACATCTAAGTGTACAGGCGCAAGAAGAAGAAGAAGCAACCATCTTTGTGGCTGGAAGAATAGAAAGAAGAAGAAGAAACGGGAGGAAGAAGGAAAACTCGATCCCCCTTTCTCTTTCCAGATTTTAGTAGATCTTTTGGGCCCCATTTGTTATTAGTTTAGTAGTTTATTTGTAGTATATTCTTTTCCTTATTAATCTTTTAATTAATTAGGAAACTACTTTATTGGTTGATTAGTTTTTAGAAAGTCTTTATTTACTAGTCAATTAACTCTTTTTATTTTTAGTAACTAGATTGATATTTATGTAATGGCTTAGGCCACGGTTGAAGGAAGGAATGTTAATTGAAAAAACAAAGTCCAAAAGCAAACCCCCAACCCCTCACGGTTCTCTCTCTCTCTCTCTCTCTCTCTCTTGTTTTCTCACTTTTCTCTCGCCTCTTTCCTCTCTTACTCTCTTGGCTCTCTCTTCTCTCTGCTTTCTTGTCTCGCCTCCCTCTCTTTCTTTTCAGTCTTATTTCTTTATTTTTTTTTTGCTGCTGTTTTGTCACTGCTGACCTCCCCCATCGATGCTCACTGCTGCTACAACATATTACTGCCGTTACAAAAACTGCTGCTGCTGCACCTGCTGCCTTTACCACACTGTTGCTACAACATATTACTGCCGTTACAAAAACTGCTACTACTGCCTTTACCTCACTGTTGCTGCAACACATTACTGCCGTTACAAAACTGCTGCTGCTGCACTGCTGCCTTTACATCACTACTGCTACTACTCTCGGTTGTTGTTTACCCTCCGCTGGTGTTGCTCTCTCTACAATCGGCTGGATGTATCTTCATCAACTAAAAGTGGACTGCAACCTCTTTATTTTGGAGGACCTTGATCTCTTCTTCTCTCCTCAGATCTGAACAGCAGTATGGTAAAGCATTAAACTAAACCCTCCCCACCTCCATTAATCCCTATTATATATTGCAGTCCATTGACATTGAAACCTGCCTTTGCCCTTTGTTTATGCCTATTTTTACCGATTGTTTAAGTTGTTTCGTCACTGTTATAGCTCCAAAGAACCCTTGCTGATTTTTTACTTTAGTTGGTTGCTAGAGGATATCGATTGTTTGCATATCTAATTTGGGTGTCTAGATGGATTTGTGCTGAATCTAATATTCGTATGTCGTTTGTTCCCTTCCCCATGTCCCCACTTGAAACTTGAGTAAGGATTTATGTGTTTTTCCGTCTAGATTATTATTGTTTTTGGCTACTTTGTTTATTAGTCTCATTTTATCTTGCATGCTTAATCGTGTTTGCTGAGATTCTTGGGTCCTATCTACCTAAGCCCCTTGAGTTAACCCTACCTAGTTAGTTAATCTTGTAGGAGACCTAGTCACCTAGGAACCTCCTACATCATGGAGGAACGTAGTTTTTTGAAGAATTGAATGAACTTGAACAATGATGTTTTGGTTGGAAACCATGGGTGCCAACCCTCTTTTCCTCCCTCTCTGAGACTCACTTTCTTCTCCCTTCTTTTCTCTTCTTCCTTATTTCATCTTCTTTTTTCTTTTCCTTCTTTTCCTTCTACTTCTTGCCGATTCTCTTTCACAACCCCTGTTCTGGGCAACAGCTTATGCTCCAAGGAATCGACAGTATCTCCCCGGATACAAGTGTTTTCACCTCCAAAATTTGGGGCTAGAATCACCTTCCTAAGGTGACCTAACCGCAGAGTTCTCGCGACCAGATTCAGTCTCTGTGGTGAGCTTCACAACTGGTTCCCCTGTTACCGCCTGACCTGAGTTGCAGAGACAACACAACTCCTCTGGGTTCCTATTTGTAGTGTTTATCAGTAGGATTCAAGAGACCTTAAGGTTGACCACCTTCGTTTGGAATTTCAAGCCAATCCGAGACTTGTCGAAGGAGCTCCATCGATTTGAAGTTTTTCTTCTTCCGTTGGTTTCTGGTTCTGTTGTGAGGTTGAAGAATACAACATAAAGTAGGTTTTATTCCTTATTTCTGTTATTTCCCAGCATTACCCCTATCTTTGTTTCTATTCCCCACTTTCTTTAGTCTATTTGCCGTTCCTAGTTTGCCCCTACCAAATAAGTACTAATCACCTTTATGTCCCACCCATATTTAGCTATCTAGACCCTTGCATATTCTGATTATTTACAAGTCTGCCACTCCCTTTTAAAGTTCCATTTATTTACAAAACTGCCATTACTTTTTACATTTTGAGTTAACTACTTTACTGTGGGCCCTAAGCGATCCGATTTCATTCTTTGGAACCCGGATCTGCATCACAGACCTTTGCCATGTCTTAAAAAACAAACTTTATTGGTCCTAATGGCTGCTTGGACATCCTCATCCCAGCACCACGTTTCCTTATGGGCTGCTGACTACCTTTTGCTTCCCTAGCACTTCCTTGGCAACCCTCTTAATACGAGTCATCATCTCGTTCCACATCGCATTGGTGTCTCCTTCAAAGTCCCACTTTCCCTGTTTGACCACCTCATCAGTAATGTAATTTGGGGCTCACCTTTTAATCTCCACCACCTTATTTTAAGGTCCGTAGGTACCCTCTCATGCTTTTGTGCACTGAGACTGTTCCACAATATAAGATAGATAGCAGATAATACAATGAAAGTTGCAGAACACAAAAAGTTAGCTAGATGTTGAGCCATAGCACTGCCCAAGCCTCTGTTGTGATTTGCACTCTTGAACCTCAAGGCATTTCATCAGTGTCAGAATTTCAAATGTAATGTCTTAAGACTCCAAAATGTAAATCAGTTGATTATGCAGCAAGTATCAAAGTGAGCCACATAGCAGCAAGCTTGAAACAATTATTATCTTCAATTGGAAAAGTTTTACAGTAGAATCAAGATGATCTTTGGCAGATCCAACAAAGGATATACTAACAAGAAAGAAGATAGGTGAACATATTAGTGTCTATGCTTCAAAGAACAATGGATCATTTTTTTACCGTTTCGTTGCTTTGATCAAGGCAACGGATTATGTGAATGCAGTCATAATTTGGACAAATATTTCAGAAATGAAAACTAATTGGACAATGGAGGAATTACAAACACCAACAATTTCCTCCTTCAGAGAGATCTTATCCAAAAATTGCCATGGACAGAGTTTTTTTTTTTATTGTTACATATTGCCCATCAAAAGCAAAATTGCAAGTGGACGTTCTTGCAATGCAGCTTGCCAATTTGGGATCAGATTCTTTAATCAATTGCCTGCCCTTCTGCACTCGAATTTGTCTCAAAATAAATGCTCATGATAACTCAAACACACTACACTCTTACCTTCTTAGCTTAAAATTTACAATAATTCCACAGCACATCATATCTATAGAACAAAAATATCTTATTTAAATGACTACCCAAGTTGACTTGACTCCTGAGGATCCAGAGTTGGGTGAAAATTTCAAGTTGGCAAGCTAGGCTGTTGCAACCATTCTTTCCTTAGTTCATCTTGACATTTCATTTCATTTCATTTCATTTCATTTCCCCTAGTAAGGGGTGATCAGATCCACATGGAAAGACCTAAAAGAGGTAGGGGCATGCCTAAAATGACCATTGATGAGGTTGTAATAAAAGGCATGCAGAGGCTAGGTCTTGACTCTAGTATAACCTCAAACAGAGCTGTTTGGAGGTCAATGATACATGTTGCGAACTGATTTTAGGTGGGGTATTCTGGCGGTGTTGTTTTGTTTCCTCTTCTTTTTTTCCCTTTTTTTTCTCTTTGTTTCCTTTTATTGTCCTACTTGTGGATCCATGTAGCCAACTCCATTCAGTTGGGAAAAAGGCTAAGTTGTTGCTGTTGTTTAAAGGACCCCTACCCATCAGAAGCTACACTTATTGGCTCTCTCCCAAATTTTGATGCAAAAATATGCACTATTTATTATCTATTTGTCTTTGATAAATATCCATTATAAATTCACCTCTATAGGCGTATTTAGAACTTTGACACTTTCTTTTAATTGCCCCTTGTCTTATTCTAAAAATTTATTTATAATAAGGGTAGCAAAGGGTTTTTTACAATAAGTTAAGTGACATATCAGTTTGGCATTATCAAAAAGTGTCATTGTCATGCACATTTTTTAGTACATGTATGAAATGACACTATTACCCTCATTGGAAAAAAAAAATGTGTCATGCTAAAATGGCAAAAAAGTAAGGTTATAGATTATTTGACACCTTGAGGGGTGTCAATAAGAAAATCTCTTTTTTAAATTACGTACATATATTTGAAAAAGTTCTCTGAACATGAGGTGTAAGTGCGTAACACCTACTCACATGAGATTTTTTTTATTGTTTTTTCTCTCCTTCAAAAAATTAATAAAAAATGTCATGTGGATTATGCAGCAAAAGATACATATATATATATATATATATGGGGAACAACTTGTTGTCACAAAAGAAGTGAACTAAGAAGTTGTAACAGTATTTTAATTGCCCCTTGTTTTATTCCCAAAATTTATTTAATGCAAGGTTAAAAAAGGGTCTCAAAAAGCTAAGTTATTTAATGCGGTTTTTATGTGAAATGAAAGGATTTACCCTTGTTGGGAAAAAAAAAATCCGTTACTCAAAGGGCAAAAAAGTAAGGTTGTGTGTGTGTGCCTAGGGTTTGGACAAGTCTCAATTAACATATAGATGATATAACCTCGTTTAGAATTGTAATCATGTTTTAGATATGTTAGGAACCTCACTTCCATTTGGGTTTACATAACCCTCACCCACTCATCTAAACTGGCCATTTCCCTTCTACTTCAATCCTTTGGAGACTAGCCTTAAGAACAAAGTAGACTGAATTTCATTCCACTTGAAAATATCAGTCCCATAAAAATTGCACCAAGGAATGAATTCAACTGAAATAAGTTTTGTCACCTCAGAGAACAGTAAAGAGATGAAGGAGGGGGTTAATTAGCAAGGCTTACCAATCGTTTTCGAGCCCCTTTGGTGGTGTCCGCAGCATTAGACTCCACAATAACTTTCAGGTACTGGATGACTGGGGTATATCATGATACAGATTCATGTCATGATACAACAATCACTCCAGCACAAAAACTGTGATAAACAATCCATTACCTGGGATGCCAGAAACTGAAGAAAGTTGAAACTTCAGAAAACGTATTGCCTCCTTTGCATCAAAGTTATGCAAGTCAAGAGTCATCTCATCTTGGGTCTCATTACTGCAAACAAAATAACATGTGGTGGATTAAAGTTATAATGAAACAATAAGCATAAGAAATAGTAGATGAGAGACCAGTGTTCACGGACCTGCCCTTGATCATCATTTGGGCAGATTTTTCATCTGCTTCTCGGGCCTTATTATTGAACAATTCTGCCTGGGATAACGATATTCATGATATTAAGCTAGGTTGTGTCTCATTCTGTATAACAACAAAAAACAAAGTCCTAAAATGTAGTTATGCCGAACAATTTCCACATCAATGACGTTCATAACCACTACCCACATTTATAACTCTCAATGATTGAAACTATTTAGGCACTAGCAGCAGTGCCTGGAAGAAGAAGATGAAGAAGAGCTTTTCCAGCTTCCCCAAGCCTGTGCCCAGATCTGGAGTCTTCTACAAGGCTCGAGTTCCAGGATTTCCAGATTTCCTGGCCACTTCAGAAAACTAAAGTTCAGTCCATCGTTGGGTCCTAGTTTGAGTCTTATTTTCTTAATTTTAGAGTGTCCCAGTGCACGGGGCTCCCGCTACTACAAGGTCTGGCAGGGGCAAACGTATGCAGCCTTAACCCCGCTCCATGAAGAGGCTGTTTCCATGTTAATCACTATTAATGTCTCATTCAGGCTGGAAGTAGGAATTGTGGATCCAGTCCTGTTACAAGTCAGTTTCCTTTGAAAATAGGATTCTGCAATGACAGCTATCGATTAGAAGAGGAGTCAGATGACTGATGACTCAGATTTTGACTTCTCTTTTCTTGGAGTCTGAAGGGTCTAAATACGAGGTTATAATTAAAGTTGTCAAGGTGTCACCTTGGCATCCAGGTGGTTTGTTTGTGGTCTAGGTGGCCAATGCCTCAGTGCAAGGCGCTGGAGTTTTTTCATTTTTTATTTTTATTTTATTATCTATTTGGCTATTATCTATGCCAAATAGTTGTCAAGGCATCGCCTTGGCGTCGAGGTGGTTTGTTTGTGGTTTAGGTGACCAATGCCTCAATGCAAGGCGCCAGTTAAATTTTTTAATATATTTATTCCACTTTATCATGTATTTGGCTCTTATTTATCCCAAACATCATTTAAGTAAATGATTTTATAATTGTTATTTCATTTACTTAAGCTATTATCCATAAATAAGCGATTATCCCCTACTTGAATCTAATAAAAATAGTTAAAAAATCAAATTCTAAAATGATAAAAAGTAAACCCCCCTAGTTCAAGAACAAAAACTGAATGTTCGGTTTAGAGGCGATTTTTAACTTACAGATGCTAGGGTTTTTCCCAAATCTAAAAATTTCTTAAATATGATAGCTAAAGTGAGAGACTAGATGACCATGGATTTAGACCATGTTAGATGCATTAAAAGTGAGGATGGTAGAGTACTAGTACGAGATGAGGACATTACGAAGAGATGGGGTGATTATCTTTGCAACCCACTAAATGGAGATACCGTGCCTGATAGGTTGGACCTGGAAGTGGATTGGAATGGACATCAAGCCAACACACCTCATGAACAACTGCAACATGTTGGCAAAGTTGAAGTTAAAGAGGCCCTACGAAAGATGAAAGTAGCTAAAACAGCAGGACCGATGAGATCCCAATTGAAATATTGAAGAGCTTAGGAGTACAGGCGATATCTTGGCTTAACCAAGATGTTTAACAAGATTTTGAGTGCAAAGAAAATTCCGAATGATTGGAGGAGAAGCATTGTAGTTCCAATTTGTAAGAACAAAGGTGAGATCAAGAACTACAATAACTATAAAGGCATAAAACTAATGAGTTATACCATGAAACTTTGGGAAAAAGGTTATTGAAGCCCATCTAAGAGCAGAAACGGAGGTGATGGAAAACCAATTTGGTTTTATGCCAGGAATATCCACGACATAAGCTATTTACCTCCTAAGGAGGCTTATGGAAGTTTTTTGAGCGCACAAAAGGGACATCCATATGGTCTTTTATTAACCTAGAGAAAGCCTATGACAGAGTACCTAGAGAATTCATTTGGCATGTCTTAGGGAAGAGAAGGGGCTCAAACTAAGTAGATATAATTAAGGACATGTATGAGGGAATGGTGACTGGTGTCAAAATGACAAAGGGCCAAAGTAGCGAATTCCTAATTACAATTGGGTTATACCAAGGATCAGCTCTAAACCCTTATTTTTTTGCGCTCATCTCAGATGATTTAAGCAAGCACATCCAAGATCGGATCCCGTGGTGTATGCTATTCACGGATGATATTGTTTTGATAGATGAGACAGTGGAAGAAATTAATATTAAACTAGAGCTATAGAGATCAAACTTAGAATCAAGAGCTTTTATGTTAAGCAGAAATAAGACAGAGTATATGAAGTGTAACTTTAGCTCAACTAGGAGCAGTGAGAAGTGGTGAAACTTGAGGAGCGGGAACTACCACAAAGTGATTTTCTTAAATACCTGAGCTCAATCATTAGCAAAGAAGGTAATATAGAGGATGATATTTCTCACATGATTAAAGTGGGATAGATGAAGTAGAGAGGTGCGTCGAGAGTGTCATTTGACAAACGCATGCTAGTTAAACTCAAGGGAAAATTCTACAGAACAGTAATACAACGAGCTATGACATATATTGTAGTGTGTTGGGCAATCAAGAAGAGTAATTAGAATACATTGGGTGTGGCAGAGATGATTATGTTGAGAAATATGTGTGGCAAGATAGGAGAGATCGAGTAAGGAATGATTACATTAGAAATGACTTGGGAGTTGCACCGATCCAGGATAAGCTCCATGAGAGCCAGCTAAGGTGGAATGGTCATGTAAGACAGAGACCCATGGATGCCACAGTAAGGAAGAGCAACCAGATTCATTTAGAAGGAGCCAGAAGAGGTAGGGGCAAACCTAAAATGACTATTAAGGAAGTGGTGAGAAAGGATATGCATATGGTAGGGCTCGATTCTAGTATGACTGCAGATAGAGTAATGTGGAGGACAAGTACTCGTGTAACCGACCCCTTGTAAAGGATGTTCCTGTGATGCTCTTTTGACTTCTTTTCTTACCTCATGTTACCTCCTTCCACCTCCTTTTACTTCCATTTTGGTATTTCATTTTATTCTTTTTACTATTTTAGATCACATCGGATCCATGTAGCCGATCCCATTTAGTTAGAATAAGGTTATAGTTGTTGTTGCTAAAAATTTCATAAATATTATTGTGATAGAACATCACTAAAACCTAAAAGTGTGGCAAAATAATCTTTTGTTTTGATGTCTAAAAACTTATTTTCATTCAGAGTGATTTTAAACACTAAATAAAGTTTGACTATAACTCCTTCAATATAAATCAGATTTAAGAAATCTTGGATTTGTTGGAAAGCTGTTTTTGTGCTATACCTAATACAAAAGTCTCGTATAAAATAAAATCATTTGACCAATCAAACTTAACATAAACATTTCTCTAAATCAAGAGCAATTTAATTACTTATGGAAAAGATCATATTTTCCAAGAATAATATAAACCAAATGTGAGACTAGGTATATCATGTGATCATCTCTAAGAACTGTATAAACCAAATGTATGTTTTGATTGTTTCAAACTTTTAATAGCCTGCTTCTTCAATTCTGTTGTCTTCTAATTCTATGTTGATTTTTTATGACTTAATGTGGATTTTGATAACAAGATGTGGGTTAATGTGGATTTTTTATGACATGATGGGGCTTAATGTTGAGTTTTTATGACATAATGTGGCTTAATTTTGATTTTTTTATCACATGATCTGGCTGAATGTTGATTTTTTATCACATGATGTGGCTGAATGTTGATTTTTTATCACATGATGTGGCTTAATGTTGATTTTTGATAACTCGCGGCATACTAAATAATTTTAGAAAAGAAGGGAAATAAAAATTAACACTTGAGCGCCTTGGTTGCCTAGGCAATGCCTAGGTAGTAGGGAAGTAAATGGATAGCCGAAAATCCAAATTCGATTCGCATCCATATCCGTTTAGGGGCATCAGTATCCAGTCAAAGGGTATCCAGATCCGAATTTGAATTATCTGGAAAATAATTATCCAGCCCAAATAGTTAATAAATTATAATAAAAAATTAGATAATTAATGATTTTAAGGGGTTTTGAAGTTTAGACAGGTTCTAGAGAATGAGGAAAAGAGGTAAGATAACTAGAGACATAGATTGAGAGCAAATTGTATCCATTTGTAAGAGAAAGGTCCGGGTTACATAAGTCAGGGATGCGAACAGATAGTCTAAAATCAAAATTCGATTCGCATCTGTATCCATTGTGTTATCTGTGTCCGGACTGGGACTATCCGACTTTCACATCCGATCCGTATTCGATTCGTATTTGATCCGTTTACATCCCTACAGATGGGCGCCTTATCGCTTAGACACCCCTCCACTACCTTGGATCACCGTGTTGCCTTGAGAACTATGGTCATAAATATATGTAGGGCAGCTAGGGCTACAACCCATACCACACAATTTGCAGAAATGGAGAATACATTATTATTATTATTTGGGTGAATTAATAAATGCATTAAAATATGGGGGGAGGGAGAATATATTCCCTAAGGGAGATTACATACCCTATAAGGGTAACCAAAGTTCAGAAAAGACAGCTACCAAGGCCTCAGTGGGCTTGAGGAATAGAAAACATGTGACAAATGACATGTCCAATACAACACAAAGCCCACATGGGCTTAAAATAAAAGAGCCAAGAAGCCCAACAACTTAAAATTCCAAAGCCCATATGGGCTGAATAGGAACCCAGAAGCCCAAAGGAGGAGGGGCAAATAGGAAATTTCAGGTAGGGTTCCACCAAACCCTACCATCATATCTCATCACTTCAACTTCTAGCCGTCAAGACATGAATCGAAGTTTCGGTAGAAAAAGGCAGGCACGGCGACGGGGCATGGGCCTTGCGGAGGGCCACAACCAAGAGAGAAGCATGCCTCGCGGAAGAGACAACCACGAAGCCTTGCGGAGGGCATCGGTGAGGCGGCTATTGACCGAGCATGGCTGGCAACCTTGCGGGTTGCAAGCCTTGCAAAGAGCTGTAGGATTAAAATCTCTCACGAGATATAAACCTTAGACCCATAAATCACCATAGATAGATTAAGCACACCAAGAACAATGGGATAGAAACTATAATCAATAAAAGCATACCTTGTTTGGGATCCATAGTAAAGCAAAGCGCAGCGGAAAACCTTTTGATCCACGTAGCAAGATACTTCTCTATTCCCCTATGATCACTGGCTAGATGAGAAACCTGAACGCACAAGAGAGGAAGCCACAAGAAACCTTGTCTCTTTCCTTTTCTCCCTCTCTCCAGAATGCACGTTGTGAATAAGATTAAGGTTAGAGGAGGGACCTAGCTCTCTACTTATAAAGTTTCCCAATGGACCCATTGATCACAAGTCCAATGGTTAACTAAAGCCCACACTAGCCAGCTCATATTAAACTAATTAAAGCCTATATGTCTCACTTAATTAGACCAAATAATTAGCCTGATTTTATTAAAGCACCAAAACCCAATTAATATAAGCCCACATAGAAATATTTTAACAAGAGCTTACCAAGAAATCACCATGATAAACAATTCGATCAAGGAGGAAACATGAGAAGACGTTTGATCTGCCAAGGATCCAGAAGAGAGCATGGCTAGGTCAGCGGCGAATTGGCACACTCTAACTGTGCAACGACTTAAAGATCAGCGGCTACTAACCTAAAGAGCGTCGGCGGAGGGGGAAGGAGCCAAAGAATCATTCTGGGAGCAGGTCAGAGCAACAGATGGACGGCGACATAGACATACCCGATCAAAGCAGCAACTCGAGGATGAGCGGCTGTAGGCCCAGAGAACACAGGTGGAAGGAGCCAACGAGTCAATCAGGGAGTATCAAGAGGATCTCGGCAAGACCATCACTAGATCTAAGTCAAGGCGGGAGTGGAAGGATTGAGGAGACGGCAAGGTGTGGATCACGACCTCCTGGACGTGTGACACCAGAGAAGAAGAAGAAGAAGAAGAAGAAGAAAGTCCAGAGAAAGAGGGTGAAGAAGAAAAGAAAGGGAAGCAAAGGATGAGAGGGAGAGGGAGAGGGAGAGGGAGAGGACGAGAGAAGAAGAAGAAAGGATGGGGAGGGGGAGGGGGAGGGGGGAGCAGCCTGGCGTGAGGCCAGGCTGCTCAAAGCAGCGACACTTTAAGGTTCTCTTGGAGTTCTCACGAGAGAAAAAATAAATTTCCATATATAACGTAATGCATTATTATTATTATTATTATTATTTTGTTGGGTGAATAAAATTCATTACCAATATTCATGCAAAAAAAATCCATTACAAAAAGGAGAAGGTGATAAAAGGGGCCCTTAGAAAAGGGGAAGAAATTTTTTTACAAAGCTAATAATACAAAAGAGCAAAATCCAACCCTCAAAGAGAGGATGTAGAGGGTGGTCATAAGGGGAGGATCTAGTTTGAGTTTTATTTTCTTAATTTTAATCATTACTATCGATTGAAGGAGATGGAGTCAGCTTTTGATTTTTCTTTTCTTTCTTTGGGGTCTGAAGGGTCTTAATACGAGGTTAGAAATACTTCTCACCATTGCACCCTCAATTTTGATCTTATGCGAAGGCTCCAACTTTGGAAATGCAATCTCCTCTCTTAAGCCGGTCAACTAAAGCTGATCAAATCAGTGCTCCAATCCTCATATATCTATTAGTCAGGTGTTTTGGTCTTCCCTAGGCTACCATTAAGTCTCTGGAATCTCTCATGTGCTCCTTTATTCAGAAAGGATTAGAGTCTTCTAGGTTTCTATATCCTAGTTGGGTTTGTTTGTCTCCCTAAAGAACAAAAAGGCATGAAGGCTGAGGAGAATCAAAGAGGCCCACTTGGTTGGCATCCTCAATTTGATTTGGAATATAGCTGCTAAGAAGAAAAGTATATGGGTTGATTGGATCTATGCGTGGGTTTTGTGAAATGACTCTATTTGGATTGTGGCTCCTTCTCCCAATGCCTCTTGGGTCTGGAGAAAGATCAACAAATTCAAATTTTCAGCTATTGGCAATATTGTCTCCAAGATCGGTGATGGTGCTTCCACTCACCTTTGGCTAGATCACTGGCACTCCTTGGTTATCCCCTTCCTTTGATTGTTTATCAAGAGATTCACAGAATGGGTTTTCATATGCTCTCCCTTATGGCTGATATTATGTCCCAAATTGACTGGATTTTATCTCTCCGCAGCTCTCGAACATTTGGAATGCTGTCCCTCCCTTTCCTAGGATATCAGTGGGCAACAACAATTTTGTTTCTTGGACTGCTCCTCTTTTAGCAATTTAGTTCCAAATCTCGTCTGCTCTAGGGGCCCCTTCCCTACTTGGTGCAAGTTGGCCTGGTTCAAAGGGCATATCCCTCGCCATAGCTTTATGGTATGGAGAGTCTTCAACAACTGCTTTCCAACATAGTCATTCCTCCTCCAGCGGCAGATCCATGACTCCTTGTCTTGTTGCCTTTGCTAGTACGCGAGTGAAGATACTCATCTTTTTTTCAAGTGCCCTTTCTCAAAATCTATTTGGTCCAGGATCTTAGTCAAATGCTAGCCGAGAAGTAGAAAAATACTCCCTTTTCCTAGAGAATGGATTTGGGTGGACATTACTTTTGGTGGAAAATCTATTTGTAACCCGATTGGTAAACTCACCTTTTCTGTTGTCATCTCTCACATTTGGATGGAGCGCAACCTTATAAGATGGACATCCAATTCTCGGTCTTATCGAAAGATTTGGGACACCATCTCCCTCGATGTCTTGAACAAAGCCATCGGGTTTTCTTCTTGTTATATCTCATCCGCAAGGAACAGGCATAACGTTGTTTCCCCTCTTCTTTAATCTCCCCCCTTTAAGGGTCCTCCCTTATGTTGCATCCAAAGTTTAAGATCTCGATCACGCCCCTAATCTTGCTAAACCAAAAAAGAGAGATCTGGCGAGATCTTGTATTTTTCCCGGTTGACTCGATGGTTGGTCTTGGTAGCCATATGGTCTTTGTAGCCCATGATACTTGTCATTTACCCTATTCTAGACCTTCTAAACATAATGGAAACATTAATTTTTTTAAAAAAAGCAAACCCAAAATGGTACTTTGACTATGTACCCTATGTAAGTAGCCTCCAGGCCCTTGACCCCAAGCTAATCCACAATAAAAACAAACAACTGTTGACAATGTTTCTATGAAAAAATGGATTTGAGAAATTGTTTTTCACCTAAAACTTCTTTTGAGAAGAAAAGGATCTCCAAAGGTTGTTGATGAAGTGATAATCTCTAATCTCCAAGTGTAAAAGTTGTTAATCTACACTGTAGAGGATAAATTTGGCAAGAAAATCCACTAAAAGTTCACTTTTTCTTCATAGTTGGGTGAGATAGGTGAGATATGTCGAGTTGAGGGTCGAACTATGCATATACCCCATGTGATTTGGTCTCAAGATGAGTCGAGACCAAGATACAACAAGCTCTCGGCCGAGATATTACATGTTTTACATATTGCCTCTCATCTTGTCTTCGCCATTTTCAAATAGCGAGATCTCGCCAAGTTCTTAAACCATGGTTGTATCATTCTTTTTCCTCTCCTTCTCGGATCTCTTGTACTTCTCTCTTTCGTGATGAATATTTATTCCCCAAATAATAATAATAAGATGTTATATATATATATGGTTAAGAGGTTATAAATATACATAGGCCTATAGCCCATATGGGCCATGCCCCACGATTTGCAAAAATAGAGAAGACATTGTTATTTATTTACTCTTCTTCTTCTTCTTCTTCTTTTTTTTTTTTTTTTTAAATAAATTCGTCACGAAAAGGAGAAGGGGATATAAGGGCCCCATAAAAATGAGGAAGAAGAAAAAACTTTATAAAGCTAACAATACAAGAGAGAAAGACCCAACCCTCAAAGAGAGGAGGTAGAGGGCTATTTGGGCTTCATCCCCAGGACACACTAATAAGCTTCTTTGGGGAATCAACGCACCGAGAGGTGACCAAAGATAGCTTGCTTCTAACATCAAAATATATGGAGTCCCAAATATGCTGGAACATAGTTTTAAAGGCGCTGGTAAGGACTGCTAAGGCGTCGCCTTACCAGCGCCTTGGCGCTGATGCGGCCTAAAGATAGTAAGATAGTGCTCCGCCTTATGTGACGTGGCACCTTATAGGTTTTTTTTTTTTTCAAACACATTTTAAAATTACTTGATGAAGATTTCAAATATAGATTTTTTATTGGTAGATGTATGATTTTATTAATACTTGAGATGTATGGGATTAGCTTTATTCCACCAAAAATAACCAAAACAAATAAAACAAAAACACGATTCACAAACAGGGTTTGGATTTTACCAAGGGTTTTAAGAAAGAGCTTTGAGAAGGAATCAAAGAACAAGGAAGAACCACTGATCTAGGCGACCATTTTGTTCTGGCAGCGGTGAGCTTCATTAGTGGATGACCTTAGGGCTTAGGCACTCATTTTGGCATCATAGAGGTAAGTACAATAAATACTTGTATTTTTTATGCCTTCTTTTCTTTATATTTATAATTTTGTTTCATAATTATATATTTATATTATATGTTTATATGTTATGATGATTGATGATTGATGATTGATGATTGATGATTGATGATTGATGAAGATGAACTTAGTTTATTCACTTTATTGATTTGTTTTCTTGATGAATATCTTACATTGGTATGAATATGAACTTTTAATATTTATTTAACATATGAATAATAAAATTCAACTAGGATTTGAAACAAATATATTGGTTTTATAAAAAAATTACACAGGAACGCTTTAGTCAATAAGGCGATGCTTTATGCCCGTCTTATGCTAAGGCGCTCCGAAAGACCCTCAAACGCCTCCGTCGCCTTACCGCCTTAAAAACTATGTGCTGGAAAGATCTAGAGCTGGAGGACCATTTTCTAACATTGCTCTTCATCCAGATATGGTTAATTGCAGCACCAAGCCAACCTTACACACCACATCACAAACTGACTAACCGCCAAAGGACAACCCAGATCCATTCCCTAGCAAAAGGATGAATTCTTCGAGACCATGGCCAACATTTCGCAAGGACCCCTTTCCAAACCGAAGAGAAGGGGCAAGCGAAGAAGTGTTGGTCCACATCTTCTAGACCATTGCAACATAGGCAGCACAAAAAGGAGACCAAAATTTGATAATAAAGGAGAAAGGACTGCGTTGGGAGCTAGTTGGAGAGGGCCCGCCAAACAATGAAGCTACGATGGCGGATGTGATTCTTGAACCAAACTAACTTGTGCCAAGGGGACAAAGGGTCACAAGATCTGATGAGGTCCCAAGTTGCTTTGGAGCTGAATAGGCCTAAAGAAGATGCAAACCAAACTACATTATCTCCCTTACCATGAGGTCTTCTAGGAATGGAAGGCAAGACATTCTAGACAATTGATAACAGGGGAGAAGAAGCAGGCCAGGGGGGCAACTGTGATGATTAATGATATCTGCAACCATAGACTGCTTCCTAAATCCTGAACTGTATATGGCTTTAGCACCCACTGAGTGGAGGAGAACACCCACAGGGTGCCAATGATCAAGGCAGAGGAAGGTGGAGGCACCATCCTCAGTAGGCAGGAAATAGACCCAAGAGCGATAAACCTAAGCTTTAGAATCTTATGCCAGACCCAAGATGCATCAGTAAAAGGAGCAGCCCAAATACTTCTTAGCCACAATCTTCCAGATCAGTTTGAGAATACCAACTGAATTAACGATGTTTGATTCTTTGCAAGCTAAGACCTCCCTCATCCTTGGGAAGACATATCACAACCCAACTGATAAGGAAGAATCTGGAGGATTCAGATCCTTTCCAAAGGAAGGCACACATAAGGGACTTTATCTCCTTAATAGTATACTGAGGCAACCAGAAAATACCAGACCGACGGATATAACATGACTGAAGGACTTAGCTGATCAATTCCATACGACCCACATAAGAGATGAGCTTGCCTTTCCAAAGAAGTCATTATTGCTGTTTGGGTCTGTGGATTAATTGTAAATTCATGACTGGCTCAGTGAATTTTGAGTGGGTTGTTGTGGATTCAGTAGCTGTAATTTGGTAGATTCCTGATTGCATTATTTCCTTATTTCCATTGTCTATACTTTTACCTCCTCCAATTGCATATCATGTCAGAACTTCTAATTCAAACCCTGAAATTCCAATAGCTTACTTAAATTTTAGGTTTCAGTTTCAGCTTTAATTTGATCCTGTTCAATGCTTTAACTCCCAAATAATCTGCCTTATTTCTCTATCAAATCGTTTGCTGAATCTGAACATCAGTTTCTAATTTAAGTTCTGTTTCCTAAAGCTAATTTTCCAGAATCCTATTTCAATGCTACTTCTTCAAATTCTGGCTTTTCTGGATCTGATTTCCGTTATTCTTCCCATATCCCTGCCTATTCACTAAGTCGGATCACCATTAGTTCATTGTTTATGCCCTTAAATCCCTGCTATCAATTTCTATTTCTATCCAGGTTCTCAAGTTTCCTAACCATAGTGTTAGATAACTCAATTGCAAGCACTAGTGGCAAAACAATAAATATTTGGGTTTATAAGAAAAATGGCAGACTTATAATTTGTTGGAACTCAACATAAGCAAAGGGTCGTAAGATGATAGTAGAAGGGTAAATTAGGAAGAAGTAAAATAGGGACAAGAGTGACCAATAGACATAAGGAGGGGCAATCCTCGAAAATCAGAACAATATTATAAGACCCAAAAAATCATGAGGTTGTGTTCAAACTCATTTCTGCAGAAAGGGCGGAGAACAAGTCTTGAACCAGGAGGGATTTTTCCTTCAATAATCAACTAATTCCTGAGAGGATTTGGGTGAAGGATTGTGCCAATAGCCTCCTGATTACAGGTTCTAATAGTTCCAAAAATCAGAAACCAAGGGAGATCTGACTCTCTGAAATCAAGTCCGGCAGTAAACAGAGAAGCAGATCCTTGCTTCAACTTAATGTTCACACAGGAGGTGGTTTGGGACGTCAAAGCCCTTGTGTCAAAGTCGCACATAAAAAGCCTGCTCTTGGTCAGGATCTTAGGCCAAATCCAAGGAATATCAGGGAGTTTAATCACGATCTCTTGGAGTTATTTTTTTTGGATGAATCAAACTATATTAAAGGAAAGAAAGAATATACAAAAAGGCCTCATGAAGAGACAAGAAAGGGCAAGCCCATCTATTTTGATGTATCTACAAAGCTAGCATACTTGCCCCACCATCCCTGGAGTTATTAGCACCACTGAAACAGGAGATGGGGAGTGAGTTCACGATACTCAGGTAAGAAGGGAACCAGAAGAAGGGAAGAAGAAGAAGAGAGGGGGAAGAAATCTCTCACGGCCATTCTCGGCTCAAGAGCAAACAGAACTTCACTATTCAATTCATTCAAATCTGATCTCTGAATCGTATTACATCTCCAATTTATAAGAAAAAAAAAATCAAGAGAATTGGAAACCCAATTGAAATAGAAACTACTCTAAACAAGAAAACTAACTAATCCCAAGGAAAATTCCTACGTATCTACCAGCCTTCTAAAACAAAGAAAATAAAATAAGAATAACAAAGAAATAAAAATCTCCCATAAATAAATCTCTAGCCTACCAACTCTTGCCCCGACCAGAAAACTGGTCTGGTTTCGTTGCATCTTGGCTTAGGCCTCCAAAGAGGGTCCATCTAGTCCAGCAAAGCCAAGGCAACTGGATCACATTGACGAACCCATTTACAATTTAGATTTGCCATGAATTGCATTTAAGTTTTAAGAACATAAGAAGATAACTAAAGGACTGTAGATAAGTGATATCTTTGACAAGACCTATAAAAAAAAGAGTGTCTTTGATGTGTTCATCAGCCCATGCTGATTAATTCTACCAACTTTTATTCTCCTAAGTAATCTTTGGGGTAGTTTAGAGGAGCATCTCAATGAACTTTAACTATGTTATCAACATAGTTGTCAAAGTGTTGCCCAGGCATCACTGCACTGCCAAGGCGACAAGGCTTTTTTTGGGGACCTAGGCACTCCACCGCCTTAATGTATTTAACGGCTTGGTATTTTTTTTATTATTATATGAGATTAAATGCATTTTCTAATGTGTTAAATGGGTTTGTGTAGAATGTCTATATACAATGTGATGCATGGGATCATGCCCATAGTTGTCAAGGCGTCGCCTAGGCGACGACTAGGCATCCAGGCGGTTTGCCTAGGGCCTAAGCGACAGTCACCTTGTTGCACTGCATGCCGCCTTGTGTTTTGGCACTTATTTATGCCAAACATCATTTAATATTTGTTACATTTACTTAAGATATTATTCATAAATAAGCAAATACCCCCTATTTGAATCTAATAAAAATAGTTTAAAAATCAAATTCCAAAAGGATAAAAAGTCAACCCCCTAGTCCAATAACAAAAACTGGATTTTGGTTATAGGGGAGATTTTCAACTTTTAAATGCTGAGGTTTTTCTCAATTATGAAAATTTTATAAATTCTATCATGTTAGAACATTGCTAAAAACCAAAAGTCCAGTAAAATAATCTTTTGTTTTGATATTCATAAAATTATTTTCATTCATGCGATTTTAACAACATTTGCGCATTTAAAAATAAGTTTGACCGAAACATAACTTTGTCATTGCAACTCAGATTTAAGTAATTTTAGACTTGTTGGAAAGCTGATTTTATATAGTCTCATGTAAAAATAAAATCATTTGACCAGTCAAACTTATTATAGAACAAGAACATTTCTCTAAATTTTAATTTTTTATAACTTAATATGACTTAATGTTAATTTTTATGATTTAATATGGTTAAATGTTGATTTTTAATGACTTGATGTTGCTTAATCTTGATTTTTTATGATACAAGGTATATATAGCTTACTAAATAATGTTAGAAAATAGGAAAAATAAAAAATAACACGTGGTCGCCTTGTTCGCCTTAAGGAGGTCGCCTTCTCGCCTAAGCGCTTAGACAACCCTCCACCGCCTTGGTTCGCCTTGGCACCGTGACAATTATGATCATGCCTTTGTATTGAAAATTGAAAAAGGGGGGGGGGGAGGGGAGAAGAAGATTTCATCGTGGGATGAAGGAACCAAATCTACTACTTGCTTCCTTGGTCGGTTGTTTTCCAAATTATTTTGCTTTAATATAATGGTGAAAATTATAAACGAAAGGATAAGGAATGAAAAGAGAAAATAGAGTCAACTAGTGGCTGATATTTTTATCCAATTGTGCCCACTTGTCCTTTTCCAACCAGCAGTCTCAAGAATATCTCTATATGTTGTGTGACTCCTCATCTCCTCCACTCCACTACCCTTACAGTTGTGTGCGTTTTGACAGAAACAATTATATATATATGGGTGAACTGGTTTGTCTTTACATTACAGACTTATAGCACACCAAAGGGGAATTTGAGGTGGATGTGTCCATGAACCCTGCCACATGGTTTGTCCCCTTGGGTTTGAGAAGTGAGAATGAAATTGTATCCATATTTTAAAATCGTTCAAGCACGGTTAGGTCGCCTAAGCGCAGCCTAGCGGCCACCTTATTGCCTGAGTGCTTAAAAAGGCCCTCCAACACCTTGAGTCACCTAGCACTTTGACAACCATGGTTATTAATTATCCATTTGATCTTTAATTCATTGTTTCAACAATCCTATTTTCGTTAACACGTGATGTTATAAAATTTTCAGCCCAAAGAAATCACTAGGTACATGCACAATTTTAGCTCATCTTCTTTACAAGAGAGAAAAAGGGTGCCCAAAGGCCCAAACTATTTCTAGATGTGTAAAAATTGACGGTTAATCAGAACTTCAAAGTAAGAAAATTACCCAAATAACATTACATTCCACGATAACTTTTACTTAGTTATCATTAGCTAGTTAAAGAATGAAAAAAAAAAATTCTGGATTTGTAATATTTTCCTTGAAAGTGTTTGTGGTTTAAACCAAATTTTCTTTTAAAAAATATATATATATAAATATATATGAGCAACAGAATGAGGTATATTTCATTCCGAGAAGGTATGCATGAGCCAGTCTATATTTGTGTGGATGTATCCACTGTATAAATCTAAAACACTTAGAAACCAGTCTCCCAATAATGTAAAAATTGGATTGACAAGGCAACCAAGTCCCAATGCCACAGGATTCCATCAAAGAACAACCAATATTCAAGGTGTAACAGAAGCACAAACAGATCAGAATAAAAGAAGGAAATAAGATCTGGAAACAAGGATATCGATCTCAGGACCTAGGGTTTTCAGGAACCAGAATGGAAACAGAAGTTAAAAGGTCCAAGGGATAGTGAATCAGGTATGTAACAATCATGAACACATAAGCAATCATCAAAGAAAAATAAGTCCAGGTTATTTCTTCCTATCGATCTCAGTAGAAAACCAAATTTAGGCTAAAATAAGACAATCAGGCAGAACTGTGTGATTTTGTGTAGCAGACCAACCAGTGGTCTGACGGGGCCGAAATTAGGATGGAACCACCTTTGGATGGACCTAACACTCGACCAACAGATGGGGATAAACAGGTCGTTGGAAGCCCTTGAAACAGCGATGGATTGGGGACAAGAAAGAGATTTCAGAACTGGAAAATAGAAAGTAATATGATAACAGTATTCAGATTTACCTAGAATGAACTGAGATTGATTTGGAGTTCTTAAGTCCTTGAATAATAACAAGAGAAGAAGATAACAATGGAAAAAGAACACCTCGGGCTACCCACAGCAGAGGGTCAGTTCGATCAAACACCAACTCCACCAGCTCTGATCAAACACAAAGCAATTCTCAACAAGGAGAAGCAGAAGCAATAGCAGCCATGGTTTAATTCTTCAAATCATTGGCTTCTATGGAGCCTTGCATTATATTTTTAGTGATAATGGGGAAGGGAATTACATCCTAAAAGCAAGTTCCCAAAAAGGAAACCAAATATTCTCCTAGTACAATAGTTTCTAAAAACTAAAAAATGAAACTAACAACTGATGACTTGACTCAACTAATAATTTGACTCCAACGAAAACAAATATAACTTAAATTGAACCAAAATGGTTCATTAATGAACCGAACCAAATCAGCCAAAATAAAAGAAACCAAATACTAATCCCGTATGCAACCATAATACCCCCCAGTTTAGGCCCATAAAAAGTGACACATGATACTCCAAACCACATGGACTGAAGGCCTAACACGTATACAACCCATCCCTAGACTTATTCCTAACTGAACAATCCTAGTTTGATGAAGAATCTGCATCACCCAATATAGGCTCCTCAAGTATTGCTAGAAGTTATCAAAATATACACAAACTCTCCACAGTCCACATGCACACACCCAGTCAAATAAATATGAATTCCACAGATTTCATGTAATTAGATGCGTCCCTGGATATTACTTTTCAGGTTTATCTTGGTATGGCTTAGAAATGAAAAGCATTTTCAGCCCTATGGGTTCCAGAAAACATCTCAAACATTTCAAATTTCAAACTATAAAAGGACGAATATCTTGAACCTCCAGTACGATTTTTTTATAAAGTCAACTGCAATGTAGTATAATCAGGAGAGATTTTGACCAAGGTATTGGTGTTCAAGTTAATTTCATGTCTAAGAACTGACACTAACAAAAAATATACCTGTTTCAGAAGTTCTTTAGCCTGATTACGATCTCCCTTTACAAATGAATCAATAGCCTGAACAGGAATTAATAATATCAATGCTCATCATCTGATCTTGAAGACAAATAAATTGATCATTTTTTTTTCCTTCATGCACAAACAACACTAAAACACGTAAATAAATAAAAGAAAATAGTAAAGCATGACAAAACTTCTAAAAGCCACTTACAGCTTTATAGTATTCCGTCATTGTAGCCCTATGCTCCACAGTAGCTCGCCGAAGGATTTGGTAGCTTTCATCTTCATCTACATCTATTGATGATATGGAACACATAAGCAGCAGAAAGAAGAAAGTTTTCTAATTATCTACTTTGTCAGTTCAGCTGCATGACTGCATCCACCATCTGATCATGCCTATATAGGAATGGGTGGCAACTTAGATTTAAAACTTGAACAGAAATTAAAAAACCTCCAATTCCAGTAGAAGGGCTGAACAACAGAGCCTACCATTCATAGCTCGTACAAGACTATTGCATGGACTTCTTTAAGTTGTAGAAACTTTCTCTCGAATATTACCAAGAAAAGGCAAATATTCCAAAAATTATGAGATAAATATCAGACATATACCATTTCCTTCTTTTTGTTGTGATACCATGGTGACAATTGGAAGTTCTCTAGTGGTCTCCCTAGGAGGTTCAACAACCAGAGTTCCAAATGCTCTTGTTCTCCTCACTGCCTTCACAGGGCGACTTCTTGGAAGCTCTTCAGTTCTCTCAGGCACATTAAACAGTGCAGTTAACACCTCCTTCTGGAGATCATATCTCTTTTTGTCTTCGTCGGGTGATTCTGTACCATTCCTATTAAACAATCTGACTTCATCACTAGATATAAATGGAATGAAAAACAATTTGAACTCCCAGAAAATAATGGAGAAGGAAATTGGACCCATATTAAATTATCTAAATTTATGAAATTAATTCCTTAACCACTAGAAACAAACATACCTGCGAACAAGTTCCACATTTTGTGATTTTTCTTGACAAAGGAGAGATTGTGACTTCGGAAAGTCATCTGTAAACTGTACAAACAACCTCAAATAAGCAAGAAAAGGAGGTACAACAGTTGGTTTATAATCCATCCAAAATGAAAGAAAAAAATTTTCATTTGTGGCAGTACTATCAGGGAAAAGGGGGGGGGGGGGGATTGTTTTGGCAAGATCATATTATCACATGATAAAGTTGCATCAATAATTGTACATGCCATTACAGCCAATTTCTTTCTTTTGCTATTGGAGCAAATGTTTGATTCAAGATTCCAGTTGGGAGCAAAACTTGGGGCATGGTACTTTGCTATTATAATGATCACATGAAAAGAGTTTCTAACATTAGACTGAGTGACTGGACCATGGTCTGCCTGTGAAGACCAACTGCCAGGCCTGAATGGTTCATATCAACCCGAGGATATGAGGTTCCTAGGACACCATTGACTGGCCAATAGCCTGTTTGGTTAAAACCAAGGTTTAAGAAACCGGAATCAGACATGGGATCGGCCTCTAACGATTCCGATCTGAATCGGTCAGAATCGGCTGGAACCCTAGAAATTGGAAAGGGGAAGAAGCAAAGATTTTCCTAAAATCTGTGATTTTATGGAGTTTTTTTATCAAATCAACTTGGGGATCTTGAAAGATTAGTTTTGAGACAAACCTAGAACCTAGAACCTAGAACCAGTACCTACAAGTAGAGAGAGAGAAATCTAAAACCACAATGGATTCAATGTGTGTGTCCATTGTGGTGCTCTAGTTGGAAACTAAAGATTGCAAGAGAACAAGAGGAGAAGGAAGAAGATGAGAGTAGGAAGAAGAGAAGAGAGAGTTGCCGGTAGCAAGTTGTGGGAGAGAAAGATCTTTCTCTCCCCTATATTGATTCACTCAACATAAAAGAACATCCTTTTACCCCGCTCCATGCTAATATATGATAGCCAAGGGAGGTAAAAGGTAAAAAGGGAAAAACACATTACAACATAATGGCTTAGTACCCAAAGTACCCTTATTACATGGAATTACATAACTCTAACAGCTGTCGTTTACTTGACCATCATTACTTGTGTAGCTCTCTGCATTGCATCTCTGTGTGTTGCGTTGTACTTGCTACCTTTTTATATCTTCTTCTGTCTGTTACACTTGGATACTTGAACGTCCTTATTTGTTTAGAATGTATGCACTGTCGTAGCATCTCTGTACTTTGCATTAAGCATCCTTTCTCTCTACCCTTATGTATACACCTTTCTAATAAATATCTATTTTCTCATAGTGGAGCATCAGGTAGGCAGCCGACACTTTAATATATCTAGCCATTCACCTTTTGCATGGATCCTTTTTTTTTTTTCTAATAACCTCCCTTTTCTTATGTTTTCATGTCCTACTGGGCTGTTACAAATGTCGTACACAAGTATAGGGTCAGACTTGCAATCTCAAACATTGGCTCCTTAATGGGTAAGAGCATGGAATTGATAGATGTCACGAGGAGAAGAAGGATTAATATTGCACTAGAAGGAAGGGCAAGAAAGCTAAGGCTTTAGGTGACTTCAAACTTTGGGAGATCAAACCCATAGAGGAGGAGTGGGCATAGTTGTGGACAAAGAACTAAAAAATGACATTGTGGATGTGAGGAGAGTGAGAGGATCATAGCAATCAAGATGATGTTGGGAAAAGAGGTTGTCAATATAATTAGCGCTTATGCACCCCATGTGGGGTTGGATGAAGGTAGTAAGTTACAATGGGAAGACATGGATGGACTAGTGCAAAGCTTTGGCCAGGACAAAAAGATTATCTTGGGGATGACCTCATCGGACATGTCGGGAAGGATTGGCGAGGGTAGGAAGATGTACATGGAGATTGTGGTGATGGGGAGAGGAATAAGGGGATTCAGTTTTAGACTTTACGGTAGCCTATGATCTACCCATTATGAACACATTCCTCGAAAAGAGAGAGGAGCACCTTGTTACCTATACAAGCGGACTTCATTAATAGCTAAATTGACTTCTTCCTACTAGAAGGTCCGATAGATTGTTGTGTAAAAATTGTAAGGTTATACCTGGGGAGAGTTTAACCTCTCACCATAGACTGGTGGTGCCTTGGATATGTAGCTTTGTTCATGGACTCGTAAGAGAAGGAGGCCTGTTTGCCATAAGATTAGATGGTGGAGACTAAAAGGAAACATCCACGATGCTTTACTAATAAAGTGGGTAAACAAGGACAATGGAACAATGAGGGAGGCTCCAATGAGATGTGGACTAAAATGTCAGCCTATATTAAGAAGGTTGCTAAAGAGGACCTAAGGGAATCAAGGGGCACTTGTTGGGCCCTAAAGGAGGCTTGGTGGTGGGATGAGGAGGTCCAGACTGCCATCACGTATAAGAAAGATTGTTTTAAGACTTGGCAAAGGACTAAAGAAGTTGATGATAAAAAGAAATATTACGCTGCCAAAAACGAAGCTAGAAAAATTGTGGGGCAAGCAAAGGTAAAGAAATATGATAACTTTTACAACAACCTAAGCGCTAAGGCTGGGGAGAAGGCATATATAAGATAGCTAAAATGAGAGACATGAAGAGCACAGATTTTGAGCATGTCAGGTGTATCAAAGATAAAGATGGTAGAGTGCTAGTCAAGGATGAAGACATTATGATGAAATGGTGTGATTATTTTTGCAAGGTATTAAATGGAGACATCTCGAGTTAGACCTGTTGAGTGCTTTTCTCACTCACACACCACACGCCATCGATATATAAGAAGGATTGGAGTGGCTGAGGTTAAAGATGCCTTAAGAATGATGAAATCAGGAAAGACTTCAGGCCTAAACGAAGTCCCAATAAAGGTTTAAAAGAGCTTAGGACTTTGTGAGGTATCATGGCTTACTAGCTCTTTTAACAAGGTTATGAGTACAAGAAAGATGTCAGACGAGTGGGAGGAGAAGCATTGTAGTCTCCATCTACGAAAATTAAGGGGATATTCAGGACTACAATAACTATAGAGGCATAAAACTCATGAACCATATGATGAAGCTTTGGGAGAAGGTTATTGAAGTCCACTTGAGAAGAAAATCTGGTGTCTAGGGTGACCAATTTGGTTTTATGCCAAGAAGATCATCAACATAAGCTATTCATCTGCTCAGAAGACTAATGTAAACCTATAAAGCTGCTAAGAAAGACCTCCATATGGTCTTTATTGACTTGAAAAAGGCCCTACGACAAAGCACCTAGAGATTTAATATGGCATTTTGTTGAGTAAATATGCGAATATAATTAAAAATATGTATGTTGACATGGTAACTAGTGTGAGAACCAAGGGTGGTCAAGGTAACGAGTTTCCTATTACTATTGGTCAACACCAAGGGTCAACTTTAAGCCCCTACCTGTTTGCGCTTGTTATGGATGAGTTGACTAAAAAGATTCAATGAGGTTCCACGGTGTATGCTTTTTGTGAACAATATTGTTTTGTTGGATGACACAAAAATAGGGCCCAATGCTAAATTGGAGCAATGGAAATCAAATTTGGAAGTGGCAGATAAGTAGAACAAAGACAGAGTATGTGATGTGTAAATTTAGTCACATTACAATGAATAATGACACAGTGTCTATTGAAGGAAGAGAGATAATGCCAAGTGACTATTTTAGATATTTGGGATCGATCGTTAATAAAGAAGGCAATATAGAGGTTGATGTGTCATATAGAATTAAAATGGGATGGACGAAGTGGAGGGGGGAGTATGGAGTTTTATGCGATTGATGTGTCCTTTTAAAACAAGGAAAATTATATAGGACAGTCGTGCAACCAGCTATGATGTAAGAGGCATAATGTTGGGCAGTTAAGAAGTGGCATATTGATAAGCTATGTGTAACGGAAATGAGAATGTTAAGATAGGTCTACGGGAAAACTAGGAAGGATAAGGTAAGGAATGAAAGTATTAAAACGGACTTGGGAATTTCCCTGATTCATGATAAGCTTCGAGAAAGTTGTTTGAGATGGTATGGCCATGTTCAACGGAAGCCATTGGATGCACTAGTAAGGAGGAGTGACCTGATCCAGATAAAAGTCCTAAAAGAGCTAGAGGCAGACCAAAAATGACCTAGTAGAGGTAGTGAGGAAAGACATGCACAAATTAGGCCTTGTCCCGAGTATGACCTCAAATAGGGAGGATTGGAGGGCTAAGATCTAGGTAGCGGACCCCCTTTAGCTATGTTCTATTTTGTTAATGTTCTTAGTAAACTATTTCCTTTAACTTATACTTTTACTTTTCCTTTTCCTTTTCCTTTTCCTTTTCCTTTTCCTTGTCCTTGCTTGGATTTATGTAGCCAACCCCATTAAGCTGGGGTAAGGTTTTGTTGTTGTTGTTGTTGTAACAGCTCTGCCTTATTTATAAAAGTAAGAAAAAAATAGTCCTAGTAGGAGTTTACATTGGACAAGACTCAACCTAGACTTAATCTAACTAGGAAAACTAATGACAACAAAATATAACCCAACAAGGACTCTCCCTTGCAATAGTATATATCTTAACACTCTCCTCAACGTGCAGTTTACATATCTGTTAAAAGGACTCCAGCTTGGAACAACAAGAACAGATATTAAAAGCAGCACCAATATTAAATATATATATATATATATATATAGAGAGCAGTAGTAGACACCAATGAACTCAAGTTCAATCATTCAACATAAATCCAGCAGCAATATCAACTCAATCACATCAACCATCAACAGCAATACAACAACAATAATAGCCAAAACAACAACAACCACCAAGCCTTATCCCTACAAAATGGGCTTGGCTACATGGATCCATGCAAAGACAAAATATTAATAATATATTATAAAGAAGAGAACACATCAACACAACAACACATCAATAAAACCCACCTAAATGGGGATGGCAACATGGATCCTTGCCCTCCAAACTAGCTCTATTTGCGGTCACACTTGAGATAAAACTTAAGCTATGCATGTCTTTCCTCACTACTTCTCCTATGGTCGGTCATTTTAGGTCTGCCTCCAGCTCTATTAGATCCTTCAATTTGAATCAAATCACTCCTCCTTACCAGTGCATCCCAAAGTGCCTCAATTTCAATTTCTCAGAAGAATAAATGAGATTTGATCTCAAAAACAGGCCCATGAATAACTAAAAACCTGATGCAGAATTCACTAAAGGAACCAAAAGTGATTACAAGAGGCTGGCCAGAAAACAGGACAAATGTTACGTGATTTTAGCTTATATTGCAGATTTCTGAACCAAAATAGAAGGAACTATAATGAATCTTCGGCAACATGAAAAATGTGGAAGACCATAAAGTTTGATGTGGTTAAGGTTGTCCAATCGCGCCAATCGGGCCTCGGAAGACTTTATTTTGGCCCATAGTTGGATTCTATAGGACTTGAGCTTGTTCATTAATGTAATGGGCCTCTTCTATAATCCAAACTTATAGGGATAAGGTTGTGTGGGTTCTCAAGTAGTCAAATTTAGAAAGAGTTCTTTTAAGTTGGTGTTTTACATTGGCAATTTGGCATAAGTTAATTTAAACTTATTTGGAAGAATATGAGTCACTAGCAGAGTCAATTACTGATTTTGGTCTTTATATATGTAAAAACCCCCTTTATGATAGGGTTGATTAAATGAATGGATCAGTTTGGTGTTTGGGAAATTTCCTTGTTGGCTGAACTTCTTCTGTCCCCTCTCGTGTTATTCTCTCTCCCTCTCTCCTCAGAACTGTTCACCTCCCCTTTCTTTCTCTCCTGCGATCTCTCTCTCTCTCTTTCTCTGAGTTGATTTGATATTCTTCTCTTCTTCTTTCTCCCTATCACTCCCCCCCCCCTTTTCTCTTCCAATCAACACCCTGCCTTTTTCCTTCTCTTTGCTACTGTTGCAGGTGCCTTTAACGAAGGTCACAACAGCTTCTCCTCTCTATTAGAGATCTGCATCTATATTCTGCTATCAGGTTAGCCTCAGATCTAATTTCTGTTAGTTCTCCTTTAATCTCTATGCTGTAATCTGGTACTCCATTAGTAACCCTCATAGCCACTGTTTCAACTTCTGGATTTAGATCTGTCCTCCATAATTCTATTAAATTCTTGCCTAGCTATCAAATATATCCCCTGATTCTGAAACCAGCATAGTCTGGGAATTGTTAACTACATCAGAGTTCACAACCATCTCCTTCTGTTAACTTCTCTATTCTTGTTGAATCTGTTCACTTATCCTGCCATAACTTAATTCTCACATGCATTAGTCGACCTGGGGACCCATCTGCATCTGAGATTCCCAACCCTTTGGGCTTTCAGTTTGCATTAAAGTTACAGAAGATTTTTGCTATGCCTTATCATGGCCCAACAGACCTATCAGAATTATGAGGCATCTCATGCCAATCTTTCAACAATGGCATGAGATCATTTTGGATGACTAATAAATACATCATAAAGGTGCACATACATACACTTTAAACTACATGATCCATATCTTAGTACACTTTCATACTTTAGGTTGTAGCCCTTCTGACACTTTAATATAGTACTCACCATATATATCAAAGAAGTTCCAAATATGTGTACATGCATCATTCCTTTCCTTTTGTAGAAAAAAGGGTTCTTTTTTATCAACCACCTAAACTAATCTATGAAATGACTTGGCTGCATCAGGAAGGGCTCAAGCCCAGCTACTCATAGCCATTGACGACACAACAGTATGCCAGTTCAGGCCTACCTGAGCCTGGCTCGGCATCCCCATATATTAATATTTTATTAATTTGATACTTTAATTCATATTTCTTTTAAAATTTAAAATTTTAAATTAATAAATAAAATAGTAAAACTATAAGGAAAAATGGAGATGAATGGTAGGTTAGAAAGGGCAGTCCAACAAGCCATTCAATGGAAAGTTGAACTTTGGTCAATCAACACTGCAAAAATAAAAACTGCTTTTTTTTTTTTTTTTTTTTTTGATCTCATGATGTCGCCCCAATCTTCCTCCCATACTAAAAAAGGAAGATGGAAAGAAAAGCTTGAATGACCAAGAAAACCAACTAGTCCTGTGGCGGGGGTCAAAGTGGTCAAAATAGTCCATTCCGGGTAGGAAGGCAAGAATCCCAGCTTATTCCTCAACCACTGGATATTGGACTTTCTCTCCAATGCAAACTAAGGTGAGATCGAATGAGGTTTCCCTTATTCCATTCCTTTATTCCATTCTGTTTATGATGCATGGAACAAGGCAAGATAAAATGATCTCACTCATGAAACAAGAATACTTACAGTACCTTTTTTATGTCATAGCCGCAAGAACCTGCAATTTAATTTATACTTGGTCAAGGCACATGTCAACAATACACCAAATGCAAGAGTACATACATAAGAAATGGTATCACTACGGTTGTAAAGCAAAACTAAATGAGAAGAAACATCTGACATACTCATATGAGAAATAAACCAGTACAACATGAAAAATGATCAAAAAAATGGAACTTTTTTGTAGCCCACTCTATTCAATTTTAAAGTGATGAGGACGTCACAGCAGGATTTAGGACTTGTCAGAGGAGACACAGACACATGCAGCCAAATGTCACTTCATTATGGCTAGATGGCCACTCTTATGTGTAGTTCTTTTTTATTACTTTGTTGTACTTTTATTTGAGGCCACACTATTATCTTATTTTTTTGTTGTGTTGCTATTATATTGTAGTTATATGGTAGTTATTTTAGAAAATAACTGTTTAGACGTTTAAGATGTAGTCATATGGGTAGTTATTTTAGGAAATAACTGTTTTTCTTTGTTGTATAAGATGAGGCTCTTTTTACTCAAGATGAAAAAGACAATGAATGAAGGAAAGATGTCAGAACTGTTAGGATCTTCTCCCTTTCTCTGCAGCATGAGTGATTCCCTGCAAACCTTGGAGTGAATCCAAGTTGGTGTGAAGCCAAGCCCCCTTTATCTTCCCTAATTCTTCACTATTAGGCTACCACCTTCTTCCTCTCCCCTATTCTTTTTCTACCACTTCCAATTTTCCCACTTTTGGCTTAAATCATAGTCTCAACACAATGGAGATCCATCAATTAACAACAAGAAGGCACTGAGGACACATTCTTGGAGTTTGGTAGTGACTTAGCACTTGATCACAGCACTCCAACTCACGGAACAGCAAAGGAAGGTTCAGTACCTATCATGTGCCCTTCATTAAATTTCCATGAATCCTAGAATGAATTTTCAGCACTCGTATTTTTTAAATTTTCATTATTTATGGCTGCATTTAAATCTGATTTTCTGCATGTATGCTATGAGTTTTGTGTTAAAGTAGGATGGATGAAGTGGAGAGGGGCGTCCGGAGTGCTATGTGACCGGCGTATCCCTTTGAAGCTTAAGGGAAAATTTTATAGGATTGTTGTGCGTCCATCTATGATGTATAATGCAGAATGTTGGGCAGTTAAGAAGTGCCATACACAGAAGTTATGCATAGCGGAGATGAGAATGTTAAGATAGATATGTAGCAAAACTAGGAATGATAAAGTAAGGAACGAGCATATTAGAGCTGACTTGGGAGTTGCCCCAATCAACGACAAGCTCCGTTAAAGTCGTTTGAGGTGGTTTGGCCATGTTCAACGGAGGCCTGAGGATGCACTAGTAAGGAAGAGTGGTTTTGATTCTATTTCAAAGAGCTAAAAGAGATAGGGACAGGCCTAAAATAACCATAGACGAAGTGGTGAGGAATGACATGCTTAGTCTCGGCCTAGTCTCAAGTATGACCTTGGATATAGCCTATTGGAGGGCTAGGAGTCATGCTCCCAACCCCATTTAGCTAAGATTCTCTTGCCTTGTGGGCTGGGCCCTTTTCCTCTTACTCTCACCAATATACTCTCATCTTTTCGCCTCCCCCTCCTCTATTCTTTGTTCACCGCCCCCCCCCACCACCTTTTTTTTCTCTATTATGTTTTGTATGTTGTATGGATCCATGTAGCTGACCCCATTAAGTTGGGATAAGGTTGAGTTTGTTGTTGTTGTTGTTGTTATTGTTGTTGTTGTTGTTGTTTGTTATGAGTTCTGTGTAAGTAGAACTTCCCAAACACAAATTCACTTAAACTTCTGACTTGTATTAGATTTCCCCAACCTGTCTTGCGCCACAAAGCCATTCCATCTACCCATATATAAAAATTATTTACCCCCCTATTTTGTGGAGTAATTGAGCACCAGCCAGTTACTACCATCTTTGCTTTTTCCACCACCACTTCGGCTGAAACCCTTTTATCATGGGAAACAAATGCATTTCTTTCTAAGCAAATAGCAAAAGGAACCAGTCTCCAAAAGGTCTTCATACTACCTTGCATTGGACCAGCTTCCCACTCCATCATTGCCAGCATACTGCTTGGGAGTAGCCACCTCATCTTCATCAATGAAAGGCATACTCTCCTCACTTTAATCGCAAATGGCTCCCAAAACAAGTGATATGAATCACCAGAAGAATATCAAAATCTCAAGCACCTATTCCGCATCCTCCGTGCTTCTAATCAAATTATCAATTGCAATGCAGTCCATATGAAAAAGCAAATCCTTGGTGGAATGCAACAGTTACAAATCGCGCTATAAGGAAACTCAGTCCCCCTCCATGGAACATATTGAGAAAAACTTAACTGAAAATCTCTCAATAATGCGCCACCTCCCCCACCCCACACCCCCCCACCCCAAA
>NC_056558.1:36127370-36136912 GCF_013358625.1 Macadamia integrifolia | reverse complement strand
AAAAAAAAAAAAAAAAAAAACTCTCATATCCCTCACCATCTTCTCTTGTCTGAGCTTGCCTGCAAGACCCTCATGAGCTCTATCACTGTCTGCTTCGCAATCATTAAGGTTCCTCCTCAACTATACAATCCACACGGTCATCCGACTCATCCCTTCCACCCACTCCATGTGATCTTCCACCATCGCCTCCGGATTCCATGCCAAAGCAAACAGATAAGGAATTATCTCTCTAAGGTCTGTCTCCACACCATAAAGCATACCAAAATTTCACTTGTTTACCATCCTCAACAATGAATACTCATCCCAACTCAACTCAGCCTTACCCTAACCATATGGAGTCAGCCCAAATCAATGACGAATCTCACCCCCTAATTAAACTTTTAGGGAACCTTCCATATCCCCTTCCACACCACCTTCCCAATTCCCACATGATCCTCAAACTCTCATCCCTATTCTAACAAGCCATATTTCACAGTGTGAGGACATCACACTCAAAATGAGGTGTCTACACACAGTAATAACCTGCTTCCATTGGCTGCCCTCCTCCTCTCCCAACCACCATAACCACGTTCCAAGAAGTGCCACATTTATTGGTTTCATACTTTCATATCTGTAGATATGGTATAATTGATTAAATCGATATATCTACGATGCAAACCAACCTAGTTTAAAGTTTCAAATTTGAATTTATTCGATGAAATTGGAGAAAATTGGGGAGGGGTGGGTGGGAGGGGGACTAACTGGTTTAGAAAGGCAACCTCAAGTCAAATTCACTAATTTTAGAAGCCATGGAATATATTAGCAGATTAATTATACCAAGTCAACAATACTTAGAAAATTGAAAAATAATAATATTCATACAATTGAAAAGGTGGATTCAACTAGGACAATTTTCAAGGAAAACATTAGCTTTTCCTAGTATTTCAGAACAAATCCTTGTAATCAAATTATTGGAAAAGTAAAGCACATTTTTCTTGGAGCACTGACTAGTATTTACAATATATAAGCCTCAGAGTGCTTGTTATGGCATTTATGGGCTTTGAAGGTTGCAGTGAAGGGGTTTTCTCCCACATGTTTGGGGAACCCGTTCAATAAGCAACATGTACAGTGTGACCTTGTCAATGCTAGTGCCATGGCTGGCTCTCCTTGCTCCAGAAACAACAGCCTCTAAGTATTCTTGTTTTCCTCCCGAATAAAAGAAGGCCAAATTGTGGCATAAAATATATAGAGCTGAAACTTGCAACCTTGAAAGAAGATTACTGGCGGAACAAGTGGGAATTTTTGGAACTAACAGAATTTGGTATGCAATGAACAAAGAACAAAGAACAAGAAGCAATTTCAAGTAGCTCAAATGGTAAAAATGTTAGGAAAAGGATGCTCACCAAGAACTTCTTGAATCAGATTCATATCAAGCTGGAACCCATTTTCAAGGATTTGAATTAGAAATTCTTCCAAATCCTTGCACATTGCATCATTCTTTGCTGCAAAATCTGATGAAACATCTTCCCTCCAGAGCACATTCATTGGCAATTCCTTCGAGTCCAATTTCAATGGTTTGGTAACTTTACAAGATCCACTTTGGACTGGTGGGGGCTTTACATATCCCTTACCAATTACACTTGAAACAGTACCCACAGAGACAGGATACCTTCTCTGCTTTGCTGCTTTAGAATTCTTTGCACCACAACTTGCCTTCTCAAAACTTTCATCAGATAACGACTCTGATGAATTTGTATCCCTCAATTTAGCATTAGATGCATGATTGAGAGAATTAGAGCTACTCCCTCTCAATCCAGAAAGAATCTCCCCAGCCAAATCTACATTGTTACCTGCCTTGCAATAAGCATTGGCAATTTCCTTGAGAGAAGCCACAGAACCAAAGGCATCATACAAGTGTTCCAAGGCCTGTCTTTCTCCATCATACTCTTTGACGCATGAACTACGTGTATCCATGTCAAATATTCTTCACAACAGAGGAAACAAAAAATGTCACTATACATTCTAGGAATTAAACCAGCTAAAGAAAAGTTCGTTCACCAAAAATTTTTATTTACAAATGCAACTTGTCCAAAGCATAAGTGGCCATAGAAGGATTAAAGAAAGTTTGAATCACAAAGTTGTGAAAATACAAAGAAGCATTGTTAAGTGACAAGCTAATAGAGACATGCATAAGAGTTATGCAACATCCTGACATAACAAACTGATAACCTACATGCATTCAATTGATTTATAATGTAGAGTTGGATCACGAACAACCTAACCCCAGACAGAATCTTAAACATGATCCATAAATCTCAGATTCAAGTAACAAATCACAGCAACAAATCATAACCAAATCTGATATGGCAGAAAATAGGTTAAAATCTCAGAATTCCAGAATAGACTATACGAAAGCCACACTGGAAGGGAGGGATAAAAACCTCTAAAGAATGCTCTGACGGCTCAGATCTGACAAAACAACGAGAGAGAAGCTCTCAAACCTGCAAGGGAAGGGACAACTTGAGAGAGAGGAGAGATTGCAAGAAATGGAAAGAAAAAGAGATCTGTTATTAGGTCAAAATTAGACGCCTTATCTATCGTTGTTTTGCACCTAACATTTGGAACTCTTCATGGCAAGCTTGGAACATTTTGCATAATGGCTCCATGACTTGGGAGCTATCTTGGGTAACACAAGATAGAGAAGCGTAGTAGAAGGAATCAATGAAAGAAACCAAGCAAATTCGAAATAATTTCAACAAAATGGCACCCAAGCTCCTCAAAACCCAACAAGTATGAGGACAAAATAAGAAAGAATCATCTTTGCAATACTATTAAAGATAATCATGGTTTAAGATCTCGGCCGAGATCTCGCTAATATCTCTCTTTTTCAGAAAAGCGAAAAAAGATGTATGGCGAGTTATAATTGTACAAAAACTCGCCCAAGATCTCGAGATCTCGCCAAGATCTTGCCTATATCTTGCCTCTCTCTCTAGTTTTATGAAGAAAAAGCACTAAGGAACAAGGATTTTTTGTGCTTTTGCTTGAGGATCTCCATTCCTACACTCATAAAGCTTAAAGAGTAGAGAATATTACCTCCTCATCCACATTTGGAGTTACTTTAATTTCACTATACGTGATGACTCATCAGTCATCAATGTTAATTGTTAAACAATTACGTAATTATATATGATGTCTTTTAAATTCTTATGATTATGTTGTGTCATGTGTTGATTGTGGAATGTGGATTGTAGAATAGAGCATACTGGCCTAGGGTCCGAAGAGTTGGAGACTACTTACATAGGGTATGGAGTCAAAGTACCATTTTAGGTTTGCTTTTTAAAAAAATTAAGTTTCCATTGTGTTTAGAAGGCCTAAAATAGGGTGAATACCAAGTTTCAGGGGCTACAAAGACCATATGGCCACCGAGACCAACCACCAAGTTGACCGGGAAAAAATACATGATCTCAACGAGATCTTGCCAGATCTCTCTTTTTTGGATATGGGGGGGCGAGAGCGAGATCGAGATCTTAATTAAACCTTGAAGATAACAAGAACCATCCAAGCTTTTGCCATTTACATGCCTATATAAGAAATAACCCTGCTAAGAACTAATCTTAACTGACTATTCTAAGATAATTTAATAAATAGCATGGATCCCTATAATAAATGAAATAAAACCCTAAAATAGCTGAAATCCTACCACAGGTTAACACCACTTTTTTTTTTTTTTTTTTATGCATAGACTAACACCACTTCAATAAATCAGTGATATAAATTCCACAACACGGCTAAAAAACTAATATCTTGGTCTCTTTATACAATAAACGACCTAAAAAACAACAAATTAATGCAACACCTTGACCACAAAATATTAACCCTAAAGAAAAGTGACAAAATGCCCTATGCCTACTTAAACTTCTATTCCTTGCAATCTATTTGTATTTCATTTAGCCATAAGAGTCCATTAATTTAACTAAAGGGTGAACATCGGCGCAACGCTAAGGTTGCCCCATTGCGACCTAGTGATCATGGGTTCGAGTCGGGAAACAGCCTCTCCGTGAAGCGAGGGTAAGGCTGTGTACATTATGACCTTCCCCAAATCCCGCGGTGGCAAGAGCCTCGTGCACCAGGTATGCCCTTTTTTATTCCATCAATTTCACTTTCTTTTTTTCCTATTGATTAGACCAACAAGTCTCTATGACCTTGCTGATTGCTATGCTACATCAGACTTCAATGTACTTTCTTCGTTTGCTTGAAACCAAGAAAAAAATATTCAATCTGGTTCGCATCATTGGGCAGCCTCAGTGTTCAATAAGAAGGAATACATTTTGTTGGCACCTGCTTCGTTCCACGTTAAGTTGGTGCAATGGAAACAGAATAATGTTCATCTTCATCTAAAGATCACAATTCGGGGAGTGTGGAGGTATAGGCTTGATATATGTTATATTTCTGGGTGTCCCTTTCAATAAAATTCATGGTCTTACATCAGATTGTTCCATCACAAGATGGAATTTGTTATCTCAGACCCCTTAATTGTAAATACTGTGCATGCACATTTCATAATTTGCAGTGCGTAATCATCAGTAATCATAAAGTCTTTAACAGCTATCTGTGCAAATCTTTTAACTGGTCATTTACAAACATCTTAATTAATAAAAGTATTGTTATCAAAAGAACTGAATTAATCTAGTTCATTCACAGCAGAACAATGAAGACATCCCAGGTACTCACTAAGCCAACCTTGAAGAGTATGGTACCAAAAGCAAAATCCCAATCGCATGAAGCTTCCAACAAATGAGATAAATAACAAAAAGATACTAAAAAACTAATCTCCAAGTAAAAACTATGTGCAAAATCCAAGCATTTCTAAAACCATCGCTATGTTTAGCATTGGCTTCCAATCAAGCTAACGAGGATCATAAAATGACGAAGGATTAGAATCATAATGAGATTTTTAATGAGGTTTTCAATGAAAAATTAAAAAAGGTAGGCAATGAAAATATGAAATACATCATCAAGGCTCGAAAATTTCCAAAATCAAGCACCGATTATCCAATGAAGCGAGGGATATTAAAGGAAAGGCTTACTTGGAACTAGGGTTTCAGATGAGGACGAGTTTGTGAGCAATGAAACAGCGAACGATCTCCCGCAGCTTCCTCGTTAGGGAAGAAAGCAACATGAGAGGTAAAAGATTGTGTGAGAATCCTTTCCTGTACATATAGAATTGGACGAGTGGGATGATTGGTTGACTGTACTTTGGGAGTGTGGGACTTGTGAGTTGTAGTTGTGACTTGTCACAGGGATACAGAGAGAGAAAAATAATAAAAAATAATGGCGCTCTAGAGAGAGAGAGAAAAATAATAAAAAAAATCGCGCTCTTTCTCATCTCTTTCGTTTTTGATTACTCTAAAAAAAAGTGGACCCAAGGGAGTGAGGGACCATTGATTAATATACCGGAATCGGTATCGGGGTCGGGACAGGGGTCGACACAGGCCGATATTAAATTCCTGATTGAATAGAAATACCAGCGATATGGTATCGTCAAGAATCAGGATCGGACAAGGCCTATGCTGATTCAACCCGACCAATTCAAGCTGATCCAATCCAATCCCTTAGCCTTAATACCTCTTTTTATTTTTTATTTTTTTTTACGTATAACATCATCAAATATATGTTGTGGCTCTATCCTAAGTGATTGAACCATCTAAATCGAAGTTAAATCAACCAATTGAATTCCTAATTGGTTTGAGAACAGATTCATGTTAAAAACGAAAATTTTAGTTTCTGTATCAAAATATCGTTTATTTTTTTATTTTTTTTTTTACAAAATTGGAACGACGAAACTAGCTTTTGTCGTTTCGTCAATTCTCATTTCTAGCATTTTCTCCATTTAAAAAAAAAAAAAAAAAAACGGAACACACCATAAATGCACCAAACGCTTTATTTTGTGGGAACGAAAAAGCTCCATAAACCTTTTTTTGGAACGTTATCAAACACAACCTAAGAGTTTAAAATCAGCTTGAATGATTGATTGGAATCCAAACTGATTTTATTTTATTTTTTTTAACCTGAACATTATCTAGGACTTGCGGAAGTCCCTCAAATTTTATTAAATAAGAGAAACAAGGGGGGGGGGATATAGCCCGCCTTACCCAACCCATGAAATACAAATCACTAACACTCGCAAAACCCAAAAGGAAAATTTATAAGAGAGGAAAAATTACATTCAAAAGATTGATAATTCCGCTTTATCTTCCTGAATGATGTAACTAATATTAGATAGGAGAGCATTATCACCATAGAAAACTAAATTTATTATAGATTCACATACAAAGTTAGTTAACTAATTCACTGCACGGTTGCTTTCCCAAAATGAAAAGGAAAAATGAATTCCCAGATAATCACAGAGATTGATTACTCAATAAAATTTAATATTTGTTTACATTAAATTACACTCATCTCCCTCGTAAAAAAGAGCAACACATTGCACAAGACTCTTACTATAGCGAAGTGTGGAGGGCAAGTTGTACTTTTATTGACTTGACTTGAAAATTTTCATCTCACAACGGACAAGGTGTCAATCACTTGTAGATATTTCATTTGTAACTCACACGTGTTAGACTAAAGAAATATTTGATAATCTAAATCAAAGAGTCCATATTGATCCAAGTGTGATTCAACAGGAAACACCACTTAACAATTTTGAAGTAAAGGGGACAAGTGTCAATTATATAATTGCACAATTAGGCACTGGTCTGGTATATTCAAGGGTCACCTTCAAAAAGTGAAGGTCATTGGACCATCACTAGAACAAGTGACAAAAGCACTAAGAGCCCTTTTGGTATCGTTTCTGTTTCACAAACGTCGTTTCGTGTTAAAAATGAAAATTTCAATTTCTATGTCAAAATGCAGTTTTTAAACAAAAAAATGGTGTTTCAAAATTTCAGATTTTTATTAGGAATGATATTTTTTTTTTTTGTAAAATGGAACGAAACTGGGAAGACAGAACTCTAAAATGGAGTTCCGTCCAATCTCGTTTTTTCAGTTTTTTCTTTCACTTCTTGTTCCAAAAAAACAGAAACAGACCATAAGTGCACAAAACAGAAGATTCCATTTTTTTGTTCCAATAGAACGAAAAAAACTCCAAAAATATTTTTTTAGAACGATACCAAACGGAGCCCAAAGAAAATTATTACATAATTAGATTAGTACAACTGTTATGCATATGATCCATATATATCTTGGTTAATAGATTGAAGTGTGAACTTGTATAAATAGCTATGTAGCCATCTTTCTTCTTTATCTTGTAACAATTCCTAGCCATGATGAAGGTGGTGGTGATCCTGGTTTCTAAGTTCTTCATTCCATTAGCTCTTTCATCTGCCCTTGACCAGTGCTCCAATTGTGGCAACATGGAGGTTCCATACCCTCTTAGCACATCTGACAACTGTGGAGATTCTAATTACAGAGTCTACTGCAACAATGGCAGCTTAGAGTTCTTATCTGAAAGGAACTCTTACTATAAGATACTGAGCATTGATGCAGATGCTTCAAGGTCTATAATTAGCCCACCAAAGATACAAAGAAAGAAGTGTTACTCATTAAAGATCAATGAGAGCTCTCCATTTAATATATCTAAGCGCAATACAGTTATGTTATTTAATTGCTCAAATATTGTCCTCTATGCACCTTTGAATTGTTCTTCAAACAGTCTGTGTAGGCAGTATGAGGAGAAGATTAAGGAAGGGAGAGGATGTTGAAACACTCTATGTTGTACCTACTTGAAGGATTCATCCATAACAGGCTTCTACGGGCCCGTTTGATAATGTTTCTACCGTTTATGTTTCAAGAAACTGTAGAAACATAAATTTTCGTTTCTAAAAACAGAAATGGAATTGAAGCTGTTTGATAAGTCATGTTTCTGGAAGTCGATAGTAACCAGCGAAAGAATGGCTACGAGTCATTTCAGAAACGGCGAAACATGAATAGGTAGAAATTTCAATTTATATTTCTGAAAACAAGTGAAATGAAACAGTTTTATCAAACGTTTTTCTTGAAATGTTATCAAACGGGCCCTACTTATTTCACTGTTGCTGGAAACGATTCATGATCATTATTTCGTTGGTTACTATCGACTTATAGAAACATGACTTATCAAATACCTTCAATTCGGTTTCTGTTCCTAAAAACGAAAATTTATGTTTCTATCGTTTCTTGAAACAGAAACAACATGAACATTATCAAACGGGCCCTAAGATTTCATTACCCGTATTGTCCTTATTTGTTTGGAGATTCATAAAACACTCTCCCCTTATGTTTTTAAGTTTGTGAAACAAGTGGCAAATCCATTTTTTTCAATCGATCAGTGGTTGCTCTTGAGCCTCAACTAAAACCAGAAGAGAATTTTTTTTTATTAGTATGAATTTCTTTGAGCTGAACGGAGATTGATTAGAGAAAGGATGTAGAAAGAACTTCGAACCAAATCCTGCTACTAAATTTAGAAATCCAATCCCAAGGAGAAGCCCACCCCTTTTAATATTCAACTTGAATCGGCTGTAGCTTTGGATTTGAAGAAAGAACCTCCCCTACTCCATTTGTTAAATCCTCTTTAGAAATATTCACCCAACACCATCGTCGTCAGTTGCAGGAGGGAGAGGAAAATGAATTCCACATTAATCAAGTCCCACAAAACCCCATTCCTCACAAGTTGAAAATCTCTAATATCACTTCTCTCTGCAGCTCCTCTGTTTCTAGGGAGTGAAAAAATAAAAACAATAAGAGGGGCTCTGGTTCTACCCTCCAATCCTCTATTACTTGAACCCGACCTTTATCTATTTGTCTCACTTTTAGGGATCGATAAATAGATTTATAGATAGATCAAGAGCCCCTCTCCTAGAAGAAAAGCAAGGAAAAAAAAAGAGTGGGGGGGGGGGGGAACCTCAAGCTTTCATTGTGATGTGGCAGTTAAAACTAAAGAAGCAACCACTGCTGGAGCCTTTTGTGGGCTAATGGCTAACAATTGTTTAACTAAGCTTGGTATGGGAGAAGGCTGGGAAATGGGAGAGAAGAGAGAGAGATTATGACTTGATTCCGGCGAAAGAAATGTCACTCACTAAAGTTGCCTAGTTGCAGTTCTCTCTTCCTCTACCCTAATTTGATTTAAGAGGCTAGGTTTGGGGTAGTAGAGATGAGGATGGTATGTTTGTCTTTTAATAGGCTAGATATGGGGTTTTAAGGATGATCAGGGTAAGTTTGTCCTTTTAATTCCATATCTAACACTATTAGGGAGTAATCGGACAGAAGTATGCATCTAAAAGCTTCAGGGGGGAGGGTTCTAATAGGTTTCAAAGTAGAGGGGATGTGTTTGATACCTAGGTTAAGTACTAAGCGAGGGGAGTGTAATTTTCTCTTTTTTATTTTTAATGGGAAAGTGTTTTTTTGTGGGGGAATCCGGTTCATGCGCATGCTTGAGGGCCAATAAAACAAAAGAAAACATCCACAGAGATATCGGTTTTCCTTTTATGAGTGGTCTATTATTTTTTTCTTTTTGGGGGGGGGGGGGG